>NC_044500.1:4532546-4580046 GCF_902362185.1 Chanos chanos | reverse complement strand
TATCTACATTCACAAACAGAATGTTAACTTTCAAGGTAGTTCCTCATCTGAATTATTTTCTCTAATAGTATTACGCACAAATGCAGTAAATACATATAGTGCTGATTAAATGTATGATGAGGTTTTGTTTAATGTTAATGACACCAACTCCTGTTTTTTGAGTTACATTTTCCTTTTGTCTCATTTCAGAGAGTGAAAAGAAGAGAATTCAGGAAGGTGAGTGTCCTCCTCATTTGATATTTAAACTCAATTTTCCACATTGATTTTAAAGTCTCATGCTTATCGATCACTTGCTATAAAATGAATGCTTACAAGCAGCAAAATAAAGTCAATAACAACAGTCAATTTTAATCATTGAAATAAGACAGCATTATAACTGTCAGTGCTGATTAAACAAGGGAAAAAACCTGAAGAAAAAGGTAAACATATTCAGAACAGAAATGCTTTAACTTTCCATTAAATATGAGGATCTGAATGTAAGAAAACAGCTAAATTATGAAGAATGGAAATGTGGAAATCTCACTGGTATTCTTCAGTGTTCACTTGTTGTTAATTATATTAAAATTTGTCCAGTTAATCATCAGAGACACTAGGCAGTCTCATTCTCCCATGACCAGTCAGAGTAACAGTGAAATGGGGAAACTCAGTCAGCACTGGGAAGTCAGACTTGGAGTCACAGATGGAGTCTGTTTTCTGTTTTCAGTGAATAACAGAATGGAGAGAATGACCCTGTTTGTTTTCTTTATTAAATATCATTTGTGCTGAGGTGCCCACTAAAAGTGCAGTTTTAATGGTGAAATGTAGAGTCAGAGAATACAATGCAGACATTAGCATAGACTTGGACATATGTTACAGTTTTGTACTTATTAAATTATTAAGCAATTTATAATGTATCCAACAGGAAATGGATATACCTCAGTGCTCTACAGGACTGTACTGAATGCAGAATTAATTCTACTCTGTAAACAGTGCTGTTAATTCTCTGTTTCTTTACAGATGCGGAAAGGAAAGAGGCAGAGATGAGGAGAGGTAGGTCCTGTTTTTATTTCTCTCATTTTATCTGAATATCTTCATGTCCTTTAGTGATGTGAACAAAAACTGAGTGTTTTCAGCATCTTACCTGAGTAAAATGTAAAACCTTGTAGTTCTTATTGTCAATCCTGACATCTGTTGACCAGTCATTAAGCTGAAGTCCATGTTACACAACTGACAACTCATCAGACAGTGATGATTCTTAGAAACTGGTGAAACTGGTATTTTTCTCCAATGTGACAGTATGACTCTACAGAGCACAGTTATGATCATTGTACAACCTCATTCAGATTTACCTAAATTCATGGAACACAAGGAAAGACAGACAAGGAAATTCATGTTTTCTTTCTAACACAGGAGCGTTGTGTCATGAAATTTTAATCAAAATGTTTATTAATGTTGTCTGAAATTCACAACGATGTTGCTCCAATGTATATAATTCAGTTCAAGTCATTTTAAGTGTCATGCATTGCATAAGAGACTGGATGCATGTGTAGAACCAGTGTTTATTTATCAAAGTCAGGCCAGAGAACAGAGGCTCAGGAACACAAAGACAAACAAAAACAATGGAGGACTCACGCAGAATTCAACTCTTACACTTATTCAGATCCATCAGGGTAAGGTCAGGTTAGACAAGACAAAGACCATAGAAAACCAGTGATATTTAAACCAAAAATAAACCAGGCTAGATTAACAAAAACAGGTTTACTCTACGATTGAGTGATTAATTGAATGAACCAAGAAAACAAGCAAGTGACTAATAATATAGAGGCAAGTAGACATGTCTCAGTCCTCTACAGTGCTGTCCTGAACTGATTCTACCCTGTAAGGAATACTGGGAATCAGCCGTTTATTTACCAGTAATCAGAGGAAAGAGACAGAGATAAAAAGAGAAGTGTCAAGTTTTTATCTCTCTCATTTTATCTGAGTAACGACATGTCCTTTAATGATGTGAGCAGATTTTGAATGTTTTAATCCTCTTACTCAAATACAATGAGAGAAGGGATCTTGTGTTGTTAATGCTGAAATCTATTGACCAGTAGGCTAATTAAGTTGACATTACAGAATGGACAGCAGATCAGAAGGTGTGAGTTTGTGGTGAAACTGTTATTTTTTCTCCTTGAATAACAGTGACTGTACAGGGCACAATGGTGATAATCACTGCACCACCTCATTCAATTTAACCTCATGTCAGGGGCTGCAGAAGAGACTGGATGCATGTACAATTCATGTAGTTTATTGAAATCATGGATAACACAGAATACATGTAGCAGTGACAACCAAACAGAGACAAAAGGATTAGATTCAAAATACTTAGACAAACTGACAGACACAGACACACAGACTTACAACTAGTTTCATGAAGTTGGGGATGTAGAGCTTGGTCTTTGGCTGAGACAAAGAACACAATTAAATAACAGTGGCATTTAGGCTATACAACCAAAAAGACCAGAGTAAATTAGTAAAAGGTGAGGCAAACTAAAAGAAACAGCACAGAAACGGGTGCAAACAATAAATAAATAACAGGAACATCAGCCTGGTGAATAATAGACCAATGATGCTGAAAGCTGATTGGTGGAACCAGAAGGAGGAGGAGACATGGTCATTACGCTGGAACTCATTAAACACCACTCCTCTCAAGGTCTAACAGTGGATATTTATGTGTCGTGATTTATTTTTTTTTTATCAGACAGTCTATCAATGTTCAATAACATTTGCAACAAGAACAATATTACTCAGATGCATATAGTTCTACTGAAACCATATAAACATTCTTTTTCAGGCCATCTGCTCTCTGTCCAAAGAAGTTTTTTTTGTCATTTTTTTAATATGTGTCCTGCAATGTTCATTGAGGTTCATTCGAGTAACAGCAAAAATAATGATCAAAGTCATGAAATGCTGTGTCTTTACTCTAAAAATCTTGTCTGTGTGTTTTACAGAGATTGAGAGCAGAAGGAGACTATATGCAGGTGAGTGTACAGTATCCAGTACTGAGGATCACTAGATCACTTTTGATCACACTGTCATGTTTTTACTGATCTGCTCATGACAGATGTGGAGTGTAAATGTGTGTGTGAGTCAGACATGGAGTCACCAACAGCTCTGTACAGTTCACTCAGAGTCATCAGAGCTGTCGTGTTTTAGTGAAGAGAATAACAGACATTAATGTTTCTCCTGGACACACAGAGTATGATTCACACACACACACACACACACACACACACACACACACACACAGACTTTAATAAAAATTCTCTACATTCTCTGCATTGTCTACAGTGGATGTGACTCTGGATCCTGATACAGCACATCCCAAACTCATCCTGTCTGATGATGGAAAACAAGTGGAACATGGAAACACACGACAGAATTTCCCTGACAACCCAGAGAGGTTTGATAGATGTCCCTGTGTCCTGGGGAAAGAGGGGTTCTCCTCAGGGAGATTTTACTATGAGGTGGAGGTCAGGGGGAAAACTGCATGGGATTTAGGAGTGGCCAGAGAGTCAATTAACAGGAAGGGAAAGATTACATTAAGCCCTGAGGATGGACACTGGACTATATATCTGAGGAATGGGGATGAGTATGAGGCTCTTGCTGATCCTGATGTTCTCCTCTCTCTGAGACAGAAGCCCCAGAAGGTGGGGGTGTTTGTGGATTATGAGGAGGGTCTGGTCTCCTTTTATGATGTGGAGGTCAGTTCTCATATCTACTCTTTCACTGGTCAGTCTTTCACTGAGAATCTCTATCCCTACTTCAGCCCTTGTAATAATGATGAAGGTAAAAACTCTGCTCCACTGGTCATCACTCCTGTCAGATAAATGTCTTTTCGTGAGTCATTTTTTTCTGTATTCTGTTGTGTTTCTTTTACAGTTTTGTTCTTGAATCATTGATACACTTGGGTGTTTAGTCTAGTAGTAATCTAGTTGACACTTTGTTTGTTTACTCTTTTCTCTGTTTACTGTGCTGTATATTAGTAAATTGGAAATTCAGCTGTGTGTGTGTGTGTATGTGTGTGTGTGTTACACATTTCCTACTCCAGAACATGTTAAAGCAAACCTGTATCTGTATATTCTACACCAGGGGTGGGCAAATCCAGTTCTGGAGGGCCGGTGTCCTGCCAGTTTTTGTTTTCACCTCTTAGCTACCTGTTGATTTTCACTTTGAAAACAGGTGTGCATGCTCTTTAGCCAGTCAGAGACTGTATTTAGTTGGACGACAAGAAAAACAGCAGGACCATGGCCCTCCAGGACCGGATTTGCCCACCCCTGGTCTAGACACTTCAAATATGTTGGTCCCCTCTTGTGATGGTTTGGGAGAACTGCATACATCTTCAGCATTTAAGGCCCTGGCAGAAAACGCTGATAATATTTCAAATCTTTTCGACAGAAACAGTTAAAATTTGACATGTTTGTGTTTCTTAAATTAAAGACAGATATTGTCATTGAATTGTTTGCATTTTCGTTTTTGTTTGCACCTCCTCTTGCTTCTCAGACAGTAAAGTGTTTTTGAAACAATGTTGATTAGTTATCAGGCAAAAGTATTGTGTCAACGTCTGATGGATCTCAAGTGCTCATTTAGCATTGATCTTGTTTGTTATATTGGAGATTTATTTATTTAACATGGAAAACCAAACAATGTCCAACACTGAATCAGTGTCATTTCAACACTTAAGTATTACAGTCACTCACGGCTGTTGAAATAACTGTGAATCAATAGTTGTGCCATAATTGATATCATTTGAAAGCAAGCCAGCACAGACAGCAAATGTAGAAGACAAAACACTGATTAGATTTGACTTTGATCTTCTGTTCACTCCATTTAGTGGGGCCCAGTTCCCTCGTGCTTGTGTTCCCCTGTTGTGCCTCTACTGTTCCTGCACGAATTCACGAGACCTGCTGCTGCAACGGCAAGACAGCCATCTTCCCACCCGTACCAGACAACTGGACACCAGTAAACAATGTGAACAGGGGATGAAAGGCAAAACCAGTCAATATTGTTTCAGCTACATCGTGCTGTCAGTGTTGGCAACCTTATATCAGTTATGGCGCTATCACTGAATCAACGTTGTTTTAATATACAATACAAAACAAATCTCAGCATTAGAACAGCGATTATTCAGCTCTGGGTGAGTGCAGTATTTCAGTGTTGAATCAGAGCTGACATCAGTGTTGGACATGGTTTATTCTATCATGTTGAACAGATGGCAAATACAGGGAGTGAGATCAATGCTAGAACCACATTGGACATCGATAAAATATCAGTGTTGATTGAGCGGTTTTACCCGATGTTTAATCAGTGCTGTTTCAACTACATTTAGCCATCAGTAAGACAGAGCCTAAAAGCTTCATTAATATAGATACTGATTCATCCTCTCAATGTAGAAAACCTCCCTTTACATCAATATTGATAAGTGGTCTTTAAGCATGTATCTTTTCAATCCTGAAACCTTTACCAGACATCAAAGTAGACCCAATATTACCTTCTCAATGTGGAAAAACTCACCAAATATCATTTTAGAATAAATATTAATCAACATCACATTTTCCATATAGAAAAGCTAAGCAATTATCATTCTTGCTCCAGTGTTTGCTTTTCAACAATGACCATAAATCAGCGCTTTTGACCATACATCAAAGTCAAATCAATACCACCTTGCTACCTAGAATGTCTTTCTTGTATGATTGAACATGAGTGAGTAAAAGTTATGTTATCAATAGATACTCTTAATGTTTACTCGCTAATGATTACTGACACTGTGTGTGAGTCAAGAGGGACACCCTGAGTGTGAGTACGGAATTACAGTTGAGTGACGGCATAAACCAACCAATCAGAAACCCCTCATCACCACAGACTTATGCAAGCTGCAGGAGTGAGGAGGGAGGAGCTTAAAGTTTAGCTTCTCATTCTGCTGAAGTGAAAGTTAAACTGGAGATCAGGAACTTGTTCCTACTCAGTATTAACTCCAGAAGAATCTTCGCTGTGATAAACGTGGGTTATTACCACTGAATTATTCAGAGAGAGATAATTCAGATACAGAGGAATAAGGTGGGAAAAAGAGTGAGTGAAGAGTGAGTATGTGTAAGAGAGAGAGAGCGAGAAATACAGACAGAGACAGAGAGAGAGAGAGAGAGAGAGAGAGAAAGACAGAGAGAGACACAGAGAGAGAGGTGGTTTGTGTCTTTGTGTTTGAAGATGACACAAATAGTTACAAATATCTAACATCCATTTCATGCAAAATCTCTTTTATGTGATATTTTATGTCAAAGAAATCTTTAAAATGTTCATTTTTACAACTCTGGTTTAAATCACCACTGTGAGTGCAGGGTGAACAAGGATTAGCTCATATCAGCAACATTTTTGACGATGTCATCTTTTGTATTTACGCAGTCATGGCTTCCTCCAGCAGTCTCCTGTCTGAAGATCAGTTCCTGTGTTCTGTCTGTCTGGATGTGTTCACTGACCCTGTTACCACTCCATGTGGTCACAACTTCTGTATGACCTGTCTCAAAGAATTGTGGGACAGCAGTAAAGACTGCCAGTGTCCATCATGTAAAGAACAGTTCCAAGGACGACCTGAACTTCATGTTAACTCATTCATATCCAGACTGGCTGCTGAGTTCAGGAGAACAGTTCAGCTGAAAGGCAATCGGACCGAAGATGAAGATTTTAATGTCAGATCTAACGTGTTCTGTGGCTTCTGCACAGAGAAGAAACTCAAAGCTGTGAAGTCCTGTCTGGACTGTGGGACATCTTACTGTGAAACTCACCTGGAATCTCATCAGAGAATTCCAACCTTCAAAAAACACAAACTGATGGATCCTGTGGAGAACCTGGAGGACTATATATGCCAGAAACATGAGAGACCCCTGGAGCTGTTCTGCAGAGATGACCAGATATGTGTGTGTCAGTTCTGTATTGAGGGAGATCACAAGACTCATAACACTGTTCCTCTAGAGGAGGAGAGTGAGGAGAGGAAGGTGAGAATCATTATACACATTTTTATTGTGTCACATTTCTTTGATTTTGAACATGAGACATTACTATTTGAAAATGGATTGGTTGCACCATTCAAGGCTTCCTCAAAATAAACACTGAGATTCGAATGGTTTGACATCATATATAAGTATGAATAACCTTTTATTAGGTTTGTAATATTGAAGTAGTTTTTGTTCTGCAGTGCAGTGTGTCAGAGGTGTCTGCTCTACAGTGGTTAACCGTTTGAGAATTTCTCTCTCTGCCCACAGGCTCAGCTGGGGAAAACACAGACAGAAGTGCAGCAGATGATCCAGGACAAACTGAAGAAGATTGAGGGGATCAGACACTCAGTAGAGCTCAGCAAAGTCAGTTCTGAACAATTGACTATCTCTAATTTTTTCTTGCTGATGTGACGTACTGTCATATGGTCCCAGATGTCACTCACTGATGTTCAGTTCTTCAAAATTACAAAAAGTCTGATTATGACTCGTTCAGAAATTATTACAGTTTAGAGCCTGTAGTTTAAAGAGAAGTGTGGTAATTTATTGAAAGGTATAGATTATTGTTTATTTTTTTTATATGTTTTTCATTCATTTGATCAGAGCAACACCTATCTCTCTGCAAACAGCTAAACAACAAAAAAGCTGAACAATATCATCTGTATATATTGCGATATTTTGTCTCCTAAAACATTTCCCAGACAGAAATAATGCACATATTCAGATAATCATAATGTATGATAATTAATGCAATGATACATCTTTGAAACTGACTCTAAACACAGGACCACACAGGATCTTTGATATTCAGTGAGTGATATTAATGAGTGAAACTGGCTCTAAACACAGGATCACACAGGATCTTTGATATTCAGTGAGTGATATTAATGAGTGAAACTGGCTCTAAACACAGGACCACACAGGATCTTTGATATTCAGTGAGTGATATTAATGAGTGAAACTGGCTCTAAACACAGGATCTTTGATATTCAGTGAGTGATATTAATGAGTGAAACTGGCTCTAAACACAGGATCTTTGATATTCAGTGAGTGATATTAATGAGTGAAACTGACTCTAAACACAGGATCTTTGATATTCAGTGAGTGATATTAATGAGTGAAACTGACTCTAAACACAGGATCTTTGATATTCAGTGAGTGATATTAATGAGTGAAACTGGCTCTAAACACAGGATCTTTGATATTCAGTGAGTGATATTAATGAGTGAAACTGGCTCTAAACACAGGATCTTTGATATTCAGTGAGTGATATTAATGAGTGAAACTGGCTCTAAACACAGGATCTTTGATATTCACTGAGTGATATTAATGAGTGAAACTGGCTCTAAACACAGGATCTTTGAAAGCTGTTTCCTCGTCTTTTATTGTTCATTTAGTGCAGATTTTGAATCGTTGTCTTCAACGGTTAAAACACCTCGTGCATGTATTGATAACTATACGCATACATTTGCTTTTTGTTCCTCACAGAAAAACACTGAGAGAGAAATAAGAGACGGCGCTGAGGTGTTGACGGCTCTGGTGCGTTTCATCGAAAGACGTCAACCTGAGCTGACTGAGCTGATGAAGGAGAAACAGAAAGCAGCAGAGAGGCAGGCTGAAGGTCTCATTAAAGAGCTGGAGCAGGAGATCACTGAGCTGAAGAGGAGAGACACTGAGCTGGAGCAGCTCTCCCACTCTGAAGATCACCTCCACCTCCTACAGGTCAGTGTTCCTCTCTCTGCTCAGTGACAATGACTCTGCACATGACAGCACAAGACTCCCCCTGCTGAGAGATTTCTCCTCTCTCCTGCTGGACTGTAGGTTTACCCAACACTGTGCAGTCTTCCATACATGAAGCTCTCCACTGATATTAGTACTCCTGGACATCTGCGTGGGGACACTCTGAGGCAAACACTGCTCCTGCTGGAGAAGACTCTTAATAAGACGTTGGCTGAAAGTGGTGAGTAACATTTTCAACACTTTTATAAAAAACATATATCTCGGTTTACCCAGCAATGTGCAACTCTCCACACACCACACACTCCACTGACATCAGTATTGACCCTCATCTGTGTTTGGACATTCTGAGGAAAGTTCTAGAACACCTGGAGAAAACATTCACTGAGGGAATGGAGAAAGTGTCTATAATAAGTTCGTCATACTGTTGTATTCTAATCTATGTGAGGAGAGTAACGTTATGGTAAGAAGACAAGTGCCCGTTGAAAAACTGGCGAGTCCCCCGCAAGTGGAAGATCCTACAAAAGCACTGACTCACGGCACAGACATGTCGAGCTTCCAGATGGGCATGTTTTTAGGTCGCCGATAATAAGGGGATTGCATCAGATCTGAGAATACATTCTAAAGAACCATGCGATTTTTCAGACGTTCACTGAAATTAGCAACTTGTAGTGCTTTAGCACTACATGCATGGCAGACATCACATGCACCATGAAAGAACACCCTAGTGGATGTGTGATGCATGCACAACATTCCTCTTGTGTGAAAGAACATTCTCTAACATTCTCTAGAACGTTCTCTAACGTTTAGACCATGGCTGCCCTAAAGGACACTGCCAAGAGTTCTCAGTAGGTGTTAAGCCATTACGTGTTATCTCAGCATGTGAACAGTTATGTGAAGATTTAGTTTGTGGGTTATGTTACTTTACATCACATTTTAAAGCCATTTTTGAGTGGAGGGAATGAGGTGTTTGGATTGTGTGTTGGTTTTAAAGGGTTGAGGTAAACGGGAGCAGAAGTAAGTTAAAGGCAGACCGAGTGGATCTCCACAGTCTGAAAACAGAGTAAAGAGAGGACACTGTATCAGTTTTAGTGACTGAGACAGAGAAAGCTCCTTTTGCTACAGAGGTCAGAGAGAGAGAGCGATAGCATATCTGCAGTTTGGTTATTCCCCATTTCAAATGGACCAATAAAGTTCATTGCCCATTTCCACCAAAGGCTTTTTGACCAAGGTACAGGCAGAGGAGAAGCAGGATGAATTTTCACCAAAGCTGTCATTCAGGTGACAACTGTGGTGTGGTGGAGTGCACCAGGGTATTGGCCACTAGTAGAGGTCACTGAGGCCCTATTTAGTACACACAGTACCATGGTTACCTTGTGGGCTAAAGCAGTCACAGAAGACAGCAGGGACAACGGGCTTAACAGGACGACTTCCTTGGAACAGATAGTTTTCCTTCACTGAACGTTCAGTCCTGTCTCTGTAGTTCAGAGTCCTGTCAGATACGAGATGTTTTTTTATGGGAGATACCAAAGAGTTGCACAGAACCTTGAAGCACAGCACTCTCACTGGGGGGACAGGTAGACCCAGAAGCATCGAGCTCTACAGTACACTGAGAGCTGAGAGCAGTGGAGAGAGGAGGACTAGACACTTCCGTCCCAGCAGGGTGATGCCGGACTGATGGAGCAGGCATTGGTGTTCATTCGCTACCGTCTGTGCCTCTCTAAGCTGCTGTTAGACAGCCCACAGTGTGCTGTATTGCCCAGCTGGAGGAGGCCTGTGGATAATGATATGATCTGAGTTTACTGTGTGCACTGGGGAGGCACTGTGGGACGATGGACTTCACACTCTGCACCTGGTTTGCACAGGCAGCTCCCAGTCGCAGTCATGGCCTGAATCACTGGAGTGTTGCCGACACGCTGCTGGTAGACGGAAAGAGCAGGGTGGCAGGAGATGAACCCAGGGTGTATCAATGGCTCAGAGGCTGTGTCCTTTGCTTGTATCTGGACTAACCAGATAACTTTATCAGAAACGCACGGGCTACCTCAATGTAAGATATAGCGCTGTAAGTTCCAGCAGCTCGACTTCCTGAGAAGAATGAGTGAGTGCGGCTGGGTAGAGTGGCACGTTTGGGCAAAATGACCCAACGTTTTTTTTACTGTTTATGGGTCACCTTGGCTGCACAACAGCCAGGGGCACTGGCTAAGTGGCTTTCGTATGAAAGTCATTGTTTGCGGAGCACAGACCTAGGAGATGGGTCCACTGCAGGATTTGTAATTGGTGCACATAGTTTGGACTGGCAGTTGCTCTGCACTAATGGACTTTGAATGCTCAGCGGCAGACTTATTGCTTGCACTCTGCCCTACCGAACAGACGTAATACTCAGTGCTTAGTCACAGGTCTCTCACTATACTGGAGCTTGAATTATTTCCCCACTTGCAAGTCGCTTTGGATGAAAGTGTCATCTCAATAAATGTAATGTTAATGTGCTGTAATGTCTTGATCCAGATACAGTGGCTTTATTAAGGGTCAGTTAAGATTCAAGTAAAAATCTCTCTCAGGTTCTCTGACCATGCAGGTTATTTACCCATCTTATCTCTGAGCCTCTCTAGAATGTTCTGACAGAAAGCATGGGTAGTTGTGTGCTTTCAAACCACCGCTGTTTATCCAAGCAAGGTATCCTGTGTGCCCTGGATACACTTAGAAAATTACAGGAAGTGAAATAGATGGCATATACAGCGGAACATGCGCCCTAATGGATGACACGTGTAATGCAGAGAGCACAACACCTTGAGAGTGCAGTGTTGCCTTGAGAATGCGCTATCATGCAGAATGCGCGTGTCATGCAGGGTCAAATTGCCAGAACATTAATGAGGCTATTGTTGCACAAAAAGCTCTGACCTTTGAACACGTTGCATCACTCAGCGATGCAAAAAAACAGGTGAATGTCTTCTCGAACATGGCTTATCAGAGGAGATGTGTGCTACCTTCTCTCTTTTAGACTGAGGTCACTGCAACTTCAAAAATAAACACTCTCCTGTAATAAAACGTGCCCATAATCTGGGTAATTCAACGGAGGAGAGAGTAGGGAGACAAAAAAAACAGGAATGTTTTATTGATCTTTCTAGTGGTGTGTAATATGAATATTTTGCATTTCCCTTCTCACTTATAGAGAACATATAGAATTGTCAAAGCGTACTCTATATTTTCAAATGATTATGTACAAAGTGATAATACTGCTTGTAATGTAATCTTTTTTTTCCCTACAGAACTTAAGAGAATTAAACAATATGCAGGTATGTTTTTTTGCTGTTATTGTTTAAGTACACACATATTCCATGGCCAGGGTGGATACATTCTTCTGTGCATAAATTCACACAGTCACTGTCTTTGGCCCTTTTGTCTCTCTCAGTGAATGTGACCCTGGATCCTGACACAGTCTACCCTGACCTCATCCTGTCTGATGACGGAAAACAAGTCAGAGATGGAGACACACAACAGAATCTCCCTGACAACCCAGAGAGGTTTGATAAAAGTATCTGTGTCCTGGGGAAAGAGGGGTTCTCCTCAGGGAGATTTTACTATGAGGTGGGGGTCAGGGGGAAGACTGAATGGGACATAGGAGTGGTCAGAGAGTCCATTAACAGGAAGGGAGAAATTACTCTGAGCCCTGAAGATGGATACTGGACTATAATTTTGAGGAACGGAGATGAATTTGAATCTTGTGACACCTCCCCTGTCCCCCTCTCTCTGAGACAGAAACCCCAGAAAGTAGGGGTGTTTGTGGATTATGAGGAGGGTCTGGTCTCCTTCTATGATGTGGAGGCCAGGTCTCATATCTACTCTTTCACTGGTCAGTCTTTCACTGAGAAACTCTATCCGTACTTCAGCCCTGGTCTTAACAGGATTGGTAAAAACTCAGCTCCACTGGTCATCACTCCAGTAAGACACGTGGAATAAGAACTCCGACTTTTACATTAACCTTTAAGGCAAGTGCTCAAATCATCAGAATCATTAATAAATCAGTTAAAGAAACATAAGAGTTGTTCTTAAATTCACGTAAACTGTATTGTCCAAACACTGATTGAGTTTGAATAAATATTTATTTAAAATATATAAATAATAAATATTTATTTATATCTGTCTGTACTTCAGTATCTAGTTTCGCTTACCAGTCACATCCAATCTATTATGACTTTTAATTTTTTATGGTGTTTTTCTCTTCTCTAATATTACAGAAAATACATCATTATTGAACGGTATTAGCGTATTTTTTTTTTGTGTATATACGAAGCATATAAACAACAGCAGCCAGTCGCGAGTAAAAAGTTTTGGGATTATTGCACCTGTTGATTTATTATTGAACATGTGGCTCTAAATGCACATGTGAATTTGTAATTTATTAATTATATGTTACGGCTGTAGTTTAAAAAAATCAGAATAACTCATTAATGTGCTTTTCTGAGACCCACGGATATCTGGCCTGTTCATAAGCCTACATTAGAACTGGCGTGGATTTGCAGCATGATGGCTTCTTCCCATTCATTCCATGTAAACACGCACACGCAAGCGCGCGCGCGCGGATTCATATGTATTGCCCTACTGAATCAGCGACACATTACATTAAAAAAATGCTTATGCAAGGTCTAGAAGAAGGTGGATGTTGCACTAAGTGAAGGTGTTATGACATTGATTTTGCAGTTATTAGTGGCATACATTGCATAATTAAGGGATTAAAATCTTAATCCCTAAAATATGCGCTTTACAAGTTACGAGTCTTTGACTTCTAGGGGGATTTCAGGTATTACGCATACTTTGGATAAGAATCTTTTTTCGATTTTAGGAGGACGGATTTAGGTTCACCACGCTTTACGAGCCAGCAACCGGTTCGTTTCATGATGGTAAATCTTTTTTTTGGAGTTACGAGAATGCCCCTTTTCCCACCAATACGCCACACCAGGTCGGGAGGAGGGCTGTATTAAACACCGTACACTCTTGCTTTTCGTGTTTACAACACCGTTATATGCGAGCAAGCAATCAATCCACCATTAGAGAGGTACTGACCCTTTAGAAAGTATTAGAATATTAGAAAAGTATCGACTGTTGGTATCACTGTTGTTGGCACAGACACATCATTTCGGGGCAATACGATATGCGCAGCTCTCACTAGTGTTACGGTACTTATATACCAGGTCGTATGGTACACAAATATGGCGATATCCTGTACTTGAGTGTGCCGTGTACGCCGCGGATATTCTGACACCTTTTGGAGACCGTAAGTTGAATCGCTTGAAATGCTCGACACCGTGTGTGTCATGTTATGTGCAATCAGACTTGAAAAATTATTTGTTAAACGTTTAACTGTCGTCCTCTGTAGCCCTGTGTGTGTGAGTCTACAAGCTAAACTGTTAGCCAAATGCTATTGTTTATAGCCTTGTGTAGGGCATCCTGCTTCATATTCATTTCCCTTATTTGACATTTGATTTGGTTTTGAAGCATGCTCTTTGACTCACTGAAGTTTAACTTGGACAATTAACACCACGGGGCTTTGTCACAATGGTTTATCTGCATGGTCCGATATTGTACGTGTTCCCGTGGTATTCAACTCTGTGTCCTCTTTGTACTTTGAGTTCTGGTTCGTGTCACCGTTTTACAGAACAGTGTCTTGCCATTGATTCAGACGCACTTTTTTATACAATATTTATATCTCTCCGCTTTTTGTTTCTTCGTGTAAACGTAATGTACTGCCACACATTTACAGGATATAGTTGAGTTTTTAAAACAGAGCTTCTATCCATTTAATGAGTTGTTATAAACAGATGTCTGTGTACCTCTATTAAGGAGGGTATACCTCAGTCAAAATCTGCATGACACACCTTATCAAGACTATGTGCGGAAGAAAATTGTCAGTAAGACAAAATGGAGAAGATTGTCAGTGAACCTAAGCTGAATGCTTCTTAGATTCGAACGAGAGCGCTAGATTGTGTGATCTCAACCACTGTCTCCAAGGTGACGAGTCATCAGTTGACGAGATCACTGTTAATCTGACATATGGCTTATGTGTATCTGACAACAGTGTTTGATCTTTCCGTAGGTTGAAGAAATTTACGGCGGTGCTTGTTATTATCACGGCAGTCTTCCAGATGCTACTGATCTCCTGACTGGCTCAGACGTCTACCTTTATGAACATCATCTTTTTCCCCACATCATGGTGCGACACAGCAAGTTACAGAAACAGGTCTTGTCTCTCTATCGCCAGTTTCTGCGCGCAGGACAGGATAAGCCGGGTTTCTTACCTCGGATACGCGACGAATTCCGCACAAACGCTCGCATCAGCAAGACGGATGTGATGCACATCGAATATCTTTATCGCCGTGCACAGCGACAGCTCGAACAACTGAAAGACGTAAACACCAAACAACTCGGAACGTTCAGCAAAACCAGTGAGGAAAGTTGATTCAAAACAAGCCCTCGGTCGCAAGCGCAGTCGTTTCGGTTCCAACGGACGCTGTGCTGAGTGTGCGTATGGAATATTTAAATATATTCACAACATGATGTTAGACTACTTCGTGCAGCAATGCTGCCCTCACAGACTGTCGACTTTTTGAGTAATGGGGAAACTGACATAATGAGGCGTCAAGTCCCCGGGGTGAACAGTGCAAGTGGCATTAGTAAATTGTCAGTTCTAAATAAAAATAGTAAGGCTGACATTGACAAAGATGTTTCCAAATGTGCCGTCATTATTTTAAATGGCATCCAAGACGCTGATACTCCTTAATTTAACACCCTCATCGTCATGATGTACATTGTACAGTTATACAGTGCGTAGGTATTTTGTCTTCCGTGTGTTTGACGTTATATTCATTAAGTGTGAGATTCAAATAAGTAGTCTCGGTGGTCTTGCTCCCAGGTGCGCACAAACATTCATGTTTCATTGTAATTAAAATGGTTTGCCTCTACTGTACATGTTGCAGAATGTACTTCTTGCGTTCTCAATGTTTTGAATGTTTTTTTTTTCTTGCGTTTTCAATTTGTAATGCTGGTTCAATGCATAAAACAAGGAGGTACGCATTCTGCGTTTATTCGAGTTGTATAGTATGCAGGGTAATTAAAAAGGACAAGACAATGCTGCCTGGTATTAGTTGATCTAATGATTATACAGCAGGTTGCTCTATTAAAACCCCAACCAGAATTACATGTCCCACACCAGCTAACAGTCAAGTCCATATATCCTTGTATTGGGGTGCCGGTGAAACATTTTGTTTGACCTCTGTCCGCTGTCTTCATATAGTTGTGCGTGTTGTTGTCAGGAGTCATGTCCAAACGGAGTACCCGATAAATCTAATGGCTCCATGATGCACCCAAGTAAACAGTAGATTTGGAGGGTGGGTAGAAAAGCATTGTTTCACTTTAGCGTAGGTTTCATGATAGAGTCAAAATCCAATTTCACGATACAGACAAACTACATCGTGCATCCCCCTCATTGATAAAGGTAAGACGCACCATTTGGGGGCGCTGTTGTAATAAACAGGTATGTAGAAGAGACGAAGAAGAAGAAGTCGTTCAGCGTAATCAGGAAGTGGAGGATACTGTTGAGAAGGCTAGCGTACCAGCTGGATAAACAAAAAGACAAGTAAATCCAGCTGATTATCCAATGAAAGTCTAGGTCAGACCATATTTTAATTTGTCGAGAGTCATCGTAGCAAACCTTATTAACGAGGTACTCCTGGTCGTTTTCTAAGTAAATAAACTTAACTACACTTACTTGGCTAGACCCAAGCTATAATAAATAATGGCAGAGTCAAAGGGAACCAAGAGCGAGATGTCCGATGCACAATTAATTCAGCAGGTCGGTGTGCTTACTACCTTATTTGTTTGTTGGTCAGGTTGTTTTATTTTTAACTTTTAGCTTGTTCTTGCGGCGAGTTGGTTTGAGTTGCTTTTAACTAAACAGCTTTGACGGGTTTGTCATCTAGCGGACTATGAACCCATGTACCGTATTTCACAAATATACCGTGTATTTCGATGGCTTACACTATTACACGGTTAAACTAGACACAACTACTGCCACATCTTGCTATTTAAAACTAAAACTTCTTTTCCTCTAACTGCAGCTGGCCTTGTTGGGTTGGCTCAAAACTGATAGCGTTCAATGCAAGGAATTTCTGACGGCGGTCACTGGCATGCAAGTAGCAAGAGAAGTTTTCGACAGACTGACTGGACAGAGTAAAGTGGACGCGTATAAGGTGACTACCAATAACGTGCTGTTTCTGAACACCACTCCATTTTACGCACACACACGGATAGCCGGGAATGCAACATATTAAGACGAAAGAATTATTAAATGAAGCATATTGAGTTCTGTCCGTGAAAGCGAGAACAGAACTGACTTTTGATTGATTGTACACACAGAGGGAATGCATCCAGAACGTGGCAGAGTTTATAAAGAACAACCCTCGCGCCACTGAGCAGCAGCGGAACGCAGAAGTGGAGAAGCAGGTTCTTCTGTTTGCCTCTCGAGTGAAAGCGCTCGACTCGGCTCCGCTCCTCTGAACAGTTCTCTTCCTCTCTGGCCTTAACTACACTCGACACCTCACTGTTTCTTTTTCTTTTTCTTTGTGTCTGCTGAGTATCAGATCGTATGTGGGAAAACTCTGTGTGCGTCTTAATGGCCTTTTTTTTTACATTTTAAAGTAAATGACTCTCGTTTTTGGTTGTGCTTATGTAAAACATGACCAAATAATTTCTAATACTATTCCATATTTGTCATTCCTCGTGTATCTTTTGTAAAGTATTTTAGACAGTCACAGATTATTAAAACTAATTTGTAGAGTAATTTTATGAAAAACTTTATAGAAATGTGTATGGTTATATGAAAGTTGTACAGCATTCCATGGAATCTAATGTTTTATGTACATTCCATACGCGAATGTTCACAGTGTGCAGAATAAAACACTGATATTCTAAAGATAGACTGTTTGTGCACTTTTTGGTATCAGAGGCATTGTATGCTGATTCTTATTGTTATGACGTCAGGAACCAATGTACTGACAATAATTCCTGGAAATGGAAATAGGGGTAACATTTTAATAGTAACAAATAAACAAATTTGATGGGGTTACTTTTCTTTAAGAGAACACGATGTGTTATAAATATTGCTCTCGGTCTTCATAAGAATCACTTCTTTGTAATTATCTAAGACAGTCATTATTATATAGCTGTTTGCACTAGGAAGTTTAAGACACATTCCCCAATATTACTATAATTTATAAATAAATAAATAAATGTTCTGTGTTAATAGTCTTTCACATTCCAATACTTTTCTAACCTTTTTTGTCACCGATGTAGCAATTAATTGAAGTCGACAAAACCAGTCAAGTCCACTGGTTTTGTAATAAAGGATGTATTCAGACATCGATGCGGAGTACAGAAGAGAATCCAAAAGCTCGTATTTACGAGGTCTACGTCATACGGTCTCTTTCTCCTTACATCTCTGTTACTTTCTAATTTGTTGATTAGTAAACAATACAAGTTATCGCAATTGCTGGTTAATGGCCCTGGTTTATAAAACGAGGAGGAAAATACTGAACAATCACGGTAAGACGTCTCTGTCGGCACTTACACGGTAAGTTTCATTACTGGTGTTCAGCATAGTATGATAACATAACATAACGGAGGGAGACAACAATTCTACACAAATCAGACGACATAAACTAATGTCGAAATTTTGACCGTTGAAGCTATTTTACGTGTTATAAGATTACTCAATGACGGCAAATTCAGATGAGGTCACATGAACCAACTTTATTATGTGATCATTTTATAGTTTTTCTAGACGTTCTTTGACAACTATATTCAAGTCTAGTTTTGTACTTAAGTTGTGTTTCCTCATTATTAGAAATGACAAACGGGTGAAATGCCAGCAGGGATTGAAGCAGAGAACGAAAGAGTCGTGAAAAATGTCACGTTTAGAAAATAAATTGTGAAGGGCTGATAAATGTGTGGAGTCAATGGAAAGACATACTTCCACATACTTAAACAAACTCCAGATATGATCAAGCCAGCCAGTTAAACATTTCACATGTCCACTAACAGCAAATGAATATGATGTCACGCATATCAACTTTATTAGAAATGTAAAGCATACTTTGGCACTGAAAACATTGAGCCAGACACAAAAATATACATTTAGGCTTACAGTGGAACATCAGTGAGTCTCAATACATGCAAAACACCAGCTGTTAAATAATCTTTTGTTCCCAATCTGTACTCACAGGGCTGGTACCAAAAAGAAAAGATGACCAGATTAAAGAGACTAATGTGACATTTCTGGCCAGAATACCATGCGATACTGTGAGGAAAACAATAGCATAAATAATTAAATGTCACACAGCAGAAAACAAAAAGTCATATTATCCCTCAGAGCAAGAGAAAGAAACAGAGCAGGCGAGAAAGAGGGAGAGAGAGAAAGAGGGAGAGAGAAGATTGCAGAAAGCCAAAAAAGAAAAAAGAAAAAAAGAAGAATTACAAACATTTTTAACATTAAAGTGCTGTACACATTCATTTATCAAATGACATTTCTATAGAAATAATCGTAATGTATGGCATGATTGCACAGTGGAGGCCACCTCAAGAGCAGTGAATGTGTTCACAGATGAATTCATAAGCACCACACAGAGTGAGAATGCAGCTAAAACACGGCTAAATGGACTTCTCGATGAAAAATATCCCACCTGGCCGCCGACCCAGTCACGGGACTCAGACAGCTCTGAGGTGAGTCATTCATGATCTTAGTCTAAGCACGGATGCCGGTAATGAATCTATTCCAATATTTAAGTACTAAAGATGAATCGGATACTTTCGCGGTCTTGAAAGCCGGGCTGGGCGAAGCTTCGTCACAGACTGATGAGGTGAACGTCGGACGCGGGCTCGTGCGGACACAGAGCCATGTTGGGGTTCTTCAGCTGCTTGGTGACCCTGCGGAGAAACTTCTCCCGGATCCGGTTAAATTCCATGATGTCACACGGGTTCTCTTCGATCCAGAACCTGTGGAACTCCTGCATCAGATAACCTGAAAAAGAGAGAGAAAGCAAGAGACAGAGAGAGTTCCAGTCACTGTCACTATTATTAAACATTAGTAAAATGTGGTAATTTATTATATGAAACTATTCTTAAAAATATTGAGGCATGATAAACCTAAGTTAGGATCTAAGCTGTGATTCTTATATATGTGTGTGAGTGTGTGTGTGTGTTTTCCAAATACAGATTGTACATTGGGAGTGGCCCAGGCTGTGTGTGTGTGTGTGTGTGTGTGTGTATAAATACAGAAGGCCTGGTGGAAATGTACCAGGAAGTGTGCATATGTGTATGTGTGTGTGTGTATGTGTGTGTGTACATACAGAGGGTCTAGTGGAAGTGGACCAGGCTATCGTGTGTGTGTGTGGCATGCGTGTGTACATACAGAGGGTCTGATGGAAGTGGACTACGCTATCGTGTGTGTGTGTGTGTGTGTGTGTGACTGTGTGTGTTTGTGTGTGCGTGCGTGCCTGTGTACATACAGAAGGTCTGGCGGAAGTGTACCAGGCTATCGTGTGTGTGTGTGTGTGTTTGTGTGTGTGCGTGTGCGTGTGTACATACAGAAGGTCTGGTGGAAGTGTACCAGACTCGGCATCTCAGGGGCCACATTGTACAGGTGGGTTTTCAGAGATCCACTCATCAGTAGTTTATACACCAGCTCTGTAATATTAATCCCCACGATAGCGAAGGAAAACCTGAGATACAGAGAGAAAGGATAAATCATATCTCCAACAAAGATGAAACAGAAACTACTATCTATCCATCTATCTATCTGTCCATCCATCCATCCATCCATCCATCCATCCAGTTATCCATCTTTCTGCCTGTCCCCTCCTCTCTCTCTGTCTGCCTGTCTGTCTCTCTGTCTGTCGGTGCTCTCCTCAGAGGTCAGGGTGGGACAGACTTAGAGTGGAACAGTGAGACAGTAGAGCCTAATAGCAGTGGGAAAGATGACACGTTAAATCTGGAGACACTTGACTGAGCATCCTGTCACTTCCTGTCATTCTCCGCTGTTTCAGACTGCTGAAATCGGCTGCCCTCTTGGTTGTCCTTAACATAGCTCTCACTCAACGTCTGTGTGTGTGTGTGTGTGTGTGTGTGTGGCTGTCATGGTGGATTTTATGATGAAAAAGACAGGCATGTGGCAGGTCTTCAGTTCTGCGCTCTCTCTCTCTCTCTCTCTCTCTCTCTCTCATTTTCTCACTGTCTCTGTGGAGAATCAGTGTGTGTGTGTGTGTAGCTATGTTGTGATGCAGTGTTGTTTGTTTAAATATAGTAGTAAGTGAAGGTTATAGCTTTACCCTATGGCCTTTTCCAAACTTCTCCTCTCCCATTCAGCTTTGCTCAGTGTGCTGTTGGTGACAAAACAAAGACTTCAGCAAAATTCTGACTCACAGTAAACTGACTCAGGGCCAGACAATGCTATCCAGCCTCTGTAGTTTATAATGCTGCCGTTAAACGTGCTAACAACAACACAACACAACAAATATATTTATTCCAGCCCTGCAAAATATATCAGTATGTTATTCGTTTTGGAAAGATACTGAAATTATATGGATTTTTTTTTTTTTGTTGTTGCAGAAACCAAAGCTGAGATTCTTGTTGTTTAGTATGATCACTTGGTGCAGAAATTTTGAATCAAAGAAAATCACAAGGTGTGTTCCCACCACAGCTAAATAAATTAACATTTTATTGCACAGAACAGATCTGTTCACACTTGGCTTGGTTAAAGAAAAAAGAGCGAACACTGCAGTTCAGTTTGTGAAAATTGAAGCAGAGTCCAGTTGATATGAGGTGAGTTTGGTTTGTGTGTACAGTTATCTGCATAAAGAACCATTAGTTGATTCTCAGTATGTAACCGTGCGTCTTTTTCAGATTTAAGACATGGTATATTGAAAAAGAAATGAAACTTGTGGACAGACGGCAATATTCAGTTTAAGGATGACTATAATAAGTGAAACCTGCCGGTTTTGGAGTTACTACCAAAGAGTACAGGGGAATTATAATAAAATTAAAACTATCTTTGTAGAGCTGCCTCCCTGTTTTACTATGACTGAGCTCACATATAAAACACAGCTGATGTTTTGAATGCCAGTATTAATCTGAGAGCGAGATATTGCCACAAGTCAGGGTCAATAGTTCCAGTTAGTACACAAACAAGCCCAGTTCACTGACCACACTGAGCGCGTTCTCTGAAACGCACGTGTGTTTGTCTGACTACAGGACAACAGGAGTGACTGCATTTTAAAATGATGGTTGTGTAACCCCAGGGATGACAGGGTGAATGCTACCACAGCACAGAGAGGTCATGACCTCTGACCTGTGTTTAGGCTGCTGAGAGTCATGGAGCAGCTGCAGGGCTGTGGCTTTGTCGTGTTCAGCAAAGTACCTGTGAAGAGAGAAAAAGACAGGTCAGCTGCAGAAAAGAGTGTGAACAAACAAACAAACAAACAACAATCATATATTTTCATACAGTCTTCAGTTCCCATTTATTACCAACACCAAGTTTTCATACTTATTTGACTATGTGATTTACAATTATCAGGCACTGTTTTCACTCATTTAACTGACACTTTAAGTGACATATGTTTTTTTTGGAGTTCACACGCATTTGGAGCAGACTAGGTTCCAAGGCTACACTCAAGGGCACAATAAGAGAGACATCAAGTTAAGGATTTTAAACACACAACCCTCTGCTTGTAAAGCACTTCCCCTGACCACTGGGCCCAAGTCGCAGCGCAAATGACCTGGTTCTGATATTCATAATGCATTGCCTACACTTTTCCTTGTGGATGACAAAATCGAATTCAGTGGTTTGGGCCCCAAAATAGCTCTCGTCAAACCATCAAGTTCATACTGATTTGCTGTCAGTAAGAAACGCACAGGCAACCAAAGCCAGTTCTTCTGAGAAACGAATCAGTTTTCGACGTTCCTATATGCGCTATGCAAATGTAGGTATTAATTCATTTTCGTGCATTCGTAAGGCACAGGGTGATTCTGCGATGGGTTCAGATCCATTCACACGTCGTTCACTCACAGGAGATTCAGCAGACCCAGAACGCCCATGCCCCTGAAGTCCGTCTTTGGGTCACTGCCTTGGAAACCGATGTCGCTCCACTGTTTTGAAATGCGAGCCGTCAGTGGCGTTTCTGGGCACAGGGATTTCCACAGCTTTGGGAGAGAAAGAGGAGAGAAGCCATCAGGAACACACTGCTTACAAGAGACAACAAAGCTGAGCGGAGCTATTCCCACCAGAGACAGCTTTTCATTCTCCGCTAACTCGGCCGCAACCACAGAAACTTTGCTTGTACTACTGTACTTTTTTTTTTACACACAGTAACAAGTACAAGATCACAATTAATTGAGTCAGTACAGGGCTTTTTTTTTACTTTGGTGAGTGTTGTTTTATGTAAACACTGAGAAGCGGGTGATATAATGCACATCCAGCGGTGTGGTTTAGTCAGAACATCAGCAGACCCCAGGAGATCATGCTAATCCTGTTTTCACCCAGTCACAAAAAAACATAGAAACAAACCAAGAAAGAAAAAACAACAGCCGTTCTTCCTCAATCACACTCTTATGTGTGGTTCTACAGTGTTCTCCAATGACCACCACACCGTTCTCTCTCATTAGCACCCTCATGTGCTGCTTTACAGCGTTCTCCAGTGACAACAACATTCTCCCTCATTAACACTCTCACGTGCTGTTCTACAGCGTTCTCCAATGACCATCACAACATTCTCCCTCATTAACACTCTCATGTGCTGTTCTACAGCGTTCTCCAATGACCACCACAACATTCTCCCTCATTAACACTCTCATGTGTAGTTCTACAGTGTTCTCCAATGACCATCACAACATTCTCCCTCATTAACACTCTCACATGCTGTTCTACAGCGTTCTCCAATGACCATCACAACATTCTCCCTCATTAACACTCTCGCGTGCTGTTCTACAGCGTTCTCCAATGACCACCACAACATTCTCCCTCATTAACACTCTCACGTGCTGTTCTACAGCGTTCTCCAATGACCATCACAACATTCTCCCTCATTAACACTCTCGCGTGCTGTTCTACAGTGTTCTCCAATGACCATCACAACATTCTCCCTCATTAACACTCTCACGTGCTGTTCTACAGCGTTCTCCAATGACCATCACAACATTCTCCCTCATTAACACTCTCATGTGCTGTTCTACAGCGTTCTCCAATGACCACCACAACATTCTCCCTCATTAACACTCTCATGTGTAGTTCTACAGTGTTCTCCAATGACCACCACAACGTTCTCCCTCATTAACACTCTCACGTGCTGTTCTACAGCGCTCTCCCTGATCCCACTCCCTCTCCTGCTGTCCTCTTACCTTCATTAACATGGCCTCGTGTTCTTGGTTCTCACAGTCGTATGGCTCCCTGCGCAGCTTCTCCACCTGCACCATCAGAGTCCTGTAGCCCACGATCTGGAACAGGCTGGCCTGCAGAGAGATGCCCAGCCTTTCCCAACAGACATCAGTCAATCAATCAATCAATCAAACAATCAACCCATCAATCCGTCAATCTGTCTATCAATTATTAAATCAGAGTCCTGTAGCCGACGATCTGGAACAGGCTGGCCTGCAGAGAGATGCCCAACCTTTCCCAACACACATCAGTCAATCAATCAATCAATCAATCAACCCATCAATCCGTCAATCTGTCTATCAATTATTAAATCAATTGATCATCCAATTGATCAACCAACCAATCAATCAATCAATCAATCAATCATTCAATCAATAAACCAATCAATCATTCAATCAATTGATCAACAAATCAATCAATCAACCAACCAATCAATCAGTCAATCAGTCAGTCAATTAGTCAATCACTCAGTATCCACCAATCTGCCTATCTTTTGCCATTTGGTAATTAAGCAGGGTATTAGCTGGTCAGTAAGTCTATGATCTACAGAGAGGTGCTGTGTGCATGCATAGTGCTGAGGAGCAGCGGGGTGGGAGAGCTCAGATGCATGTCTTACTGAGGGTTTGTGTCACTATTGATTTGCTTTAGAGCCATGATGTCGTCGACGACCTTCTCCACGGCATCAGGGTTAACACCTACAGCAGACCGCAGCAGCTGAGGAAGACAATTATCAGGAAGAAGAAATTCAGGGAGAAAAAATGACACTGACACATCAGAAATGGCAGTGAATCACACATACTGTTCTGAAAACGAGACTATAACACAAAGCTTTAGAAAAGGTTTGAAATGAAGCTATTCTCTTTAGTCAGTGCTGCAGTTAAATGACAATGGAGTGGAACTACAGACCTGAGGACAGAAAAGACGCGACATTACAGAACTGATGACAGTGAAGGTATAATGCTACAGACCTGAGGACAGAAAAGACGCGACACTACAGAACTGATGACAGTGAAGGTATAATGCTACAGAACTGGGAACAGAAAAGACAGAACACTACAGAATCGGCGACAGTGAACATGTAATACTGCAGAACTGATGAGAGTGAGGACGTTATACTATAGCACTGAGGACAGAAACCCTGAGACACTACAGAGAGGATATGACCTCATTCAAACTACTCACATCACTCTTTGAGGACTTCAGAGAGTGTTCTGCAAAGAAGAAAAGAGACAAAGATCTAAAACAAGCATGACCTGGCACAAGGCGTCAACATTCAGTCCTGGAAGGCTGTGGTCCTGCTATTTTTCTTGTCGACCAACTAAATACAATCTCTGATTGGCTGAAGAGCATGCACACCTGTTTTCAAGGTGAAAATCAACAGGTAACTAAGAGGTGAAAACAAAAACCGGCAGGACCCCGGCCCTCCAGAACTGGATTTTGACGCACGTGTTCTATAGCATGCCTACAGTGGGCTACTGACTAATCTTAACAGAGCATATTCTGTGTTTGTTATTGTTGTTGTTATTGCTGGATGTCCCATAACATTAAGTACCACACAATATTGTGATGTCTATGTTTCTCCACAGAATCTCTGTCCAGTGACCCCTACCCCCACCTCGAACATTCATAAAGAATCAGCGAATCAAAACAAGCAACAGTAGACATGGGGGAGAAGACGTCCACTCATTCTGGCCGGAGAGTGTTATAGACGACTATAATCACATGCGTTCAAGCTCGTCGTCTTACCAATTTTGAGGGTCCGGCGTGCGCCTGGTTTGTGGTTGTAGCATATTCGTTGGAGCTCACACCGACCGGTGACCTTTCGGGTCAGGAACTTGAGAGTGCGCCACAGTAAAGCACAGTACAGGAAAGCAAAGAGCTGAGCCAGTGCTCTGGAGACCAGGCAGAGGAACGTATTAACATGTTATACCACATTAAAAACCAATCAATCAATCAACAAATGAATGAATGAATGAATGAATTAACAAATTAACAAATGAATGAATGAATGAATCAATGAATGAATGAATGAACGAACGAACAAATGAACCAATGAACAAATGAACGAACGAACAAACAAAATTTATGAAGTAATGAACGAATGATTGAAATGAAATTGGGAGCTGGGTTGTAGACAATTTTTGGAAAACCTCTTACAGCTTGTACACTGAATATAAACAGCAGGGGACTGAATGTATGTCAGCTGAAGTACACACATTACTCAGAAAACTGGAACCCTTGTACCCAACACAAACTCCCACTTCACACAAACCCCGTTTAAGAAATAGCCCGCTTTTATACAAACTAACATTTTTTTCTTATTCATGCGTGAGGCTTTGAACTGCTTTCATGCATTGCTCCATTTCAGTTCCCAGACACAGGAAAGCTTTTAGGCTCTTGGACATGTCTTTAAAGGAATTACAATACTCAGTGCGGTATTGCATAAGCACATGTGGCAGCAGGTGACTGAAGACATGAATGCAGCAAAGAGAGAGAGAGAGAGAGAGAGAGAGAGAGAGAAAGCGAGAGAGAGAGTGAGGAAGAGAGGGGATGAAGACAGGGGAGGAGGCCTTGGGGGATGAATTTAAAGAAAGGCATCTGTGTCTGTCACAGAGACCCGTGTGTGCGTGTGTGTGTGTGTGTGTGTGTGTGTGTATGTGTGTGTGTGTGTTTAAGTAGGACAGGTAGTCCAGATAACACAGATTTATCATTAAAATCTAGATCAGGGTCCACGGAGTATCCCAAAATAGCAGAAGCTCATTATTGATTTGTGGGACAGATTTTGATGAAAATACGGGATGAACCATGTTTGAAATCCACGAATAAAAAAAAAAAAGAAAAATACATTCACTACAGCAAAGCCAACGTCAAGAGCACGGCTTGTGCTCTTAGAATCCTTTTCATTAATAATTTGTGATGGACTGGATGCCTCTGCATTCAGGCACTTTAATTATGCAGCACAAATAACAGTTTTAAATCGTCATTTTTTCAAGCCAGAATCGATTAAACTAATGCATACAGTAAACATCACCAGAATTTGCAATGCGATCCAAAGTACAACCAATATGTATTTATGGGTTTGCTACTTGTTTTTCACATATGGGTTGATGTCATCTGTGCGTTGGCACGACTGTTCACAAAAAGAAAAAAAAAATGTAAAGATATCGCTTTGTAAGAAAATCCCCCTTTAAGCTATGTGAGAAAACACACAGTTCAACCTACCTTAGAAAATGCTTCATGTTGTCTTTCTGTTAGTTCACGAAGGAAAAGTCTCTATTTCCAGTGCAAACAGGGGGAAAAAGGGAGGCAGGTGAAAACCCTATCAGAAAAATATCACTGATAAATATGTAATGTGATCACGCCACCGGAATGAGCACTCCAAATTAATGTCCTTTTAACAGATCAGAGTGGCTCTCAAATACGGCATAAAATCAACCGGTAAAGGTCGAGAATGAAGACATAAAATGGTGATCGTGTTCTCAATACCTGTGATCACTTGCATTGACTGACTGCGCGCCGAACACTGAAACAGTCAAAGGATAGATTGAGAAAAAAGACCCCAAAACGAAACCTTTCACCAATTTGACTTAATACTGTTCGACTACAATCAACATTCAGTTTAAATAAACTGCAGTGCTGAAATCCACATCAATGATGTCCCTCGCGTCGCATCTCATGAACCGTGTTGTTCAGTTAGCAGGTACCCCAGTCCTCCGCCCTCATTCTGACTGCGCAGGAGAAAGCGCCCAGTCACCAATGGTGGCGGGGCTACCGTACCCTTGAACAACGATCTGTTCCACTCAGTGTTTAACTTAGCACTCTATCAATGCCGCGACAGGTTTTTTTTTTAATTTCTTTTTAGGTATACAATTGGACGATTCTAAAATTTTCTTTTCATTATCTTTTTGTGTGTGTGTGATAGGGACGAGAAGGTCTGATGCTTTGACTGCATTGCACAAGAAAAGGTTGAGTGAGTGAGACAGAGCAAGAGAGGGCGAGGAACAAGGAGCAATAAGACGAGGAGAGGAGAAGAGAGGAGACGAGAGCAGAGAGGGGCGGGGGGGGCGCGAGGAGACGAGAGTGATTCCGTAAAGATGCAAACTACCCTTTGTCACTAACAATTTCTATTGCAATGTATTGACTGACTCTGAGTAACTGACGTCGCGCATTAGTTAAAGTCAGTGGACGACAGACAAATCCCCGAGGTTTCAGCACCACAGGCATGGCTAGCACCAAAACAAACACCTCTAGCCTCCCTCTACCCGACAGCAATAGCTGCACCTACAAATCACCACTTGGGAGGACGGAACCACTAATGTACCCACGCTGTCCTCACAAAAATCAATTTGTCACCCAGTTTCTCGTTCTATAAGGTCTTCCTTTCACTTTGATTTCTTTTGCAAAGTAATTATGCTACAGGATATATTCGTTTATTAGCAAAGGTCCTAATTTTATTGTCAATATATACTTAAACCTAAATTACACTGTAAATACTCGGTAGATAGACAATGTTATCAGCCATACCAACAAGTTAGTCAGTTGAATTTGAAAGTCACGCACGTAAGATACCTTAAAACATTTAAGTGACGGCGAAGACTTTCTTCTTGTGACCATGGGACACTGAGTAACTGAAGAACTCCTTTTGGGGACGAGTCTCCCGTCAGAGATACAAAACAAACATTCTGGAGTCAATGTAAAGCATATGCTAATCCAAAGGAAAAAAATCTTCTTATTTTCGCTTCAGCCAATCAGCTAAATGTGTACGGGACGTCCACCGACAGCGCCGTTGCTAAGGGGGAGTGGTGTATCACAACCGGAAGAGTTCAGTAAGCGTCCCTGGAAGCAGCCAACGTATTCGCTCTTGGGCTGGTCTTGATTGTTGCTAATAAACAGTCAGTAAAGTGTAGGCGTCTTGGCTGATGGTATTTTTTCTTCTGACAGAAAAATGTGGAATCTATCCCTTAATTCCCTAATGTTCCCTCCCAGACCAGTAGAGGAATAGAACTCGCGTTATCGTCTGGAGGAAAGGTTTGTCGATAACGATAGCCTTGGAATTCTTTAAATGTTAGCTTAGCAATCTAGCATACTTAGCTAGCTACTTAGCACTTAACCGTCTTTGCCTCAGTGATGCTCCAGTGAGGGCGTTCTAAGAGGTAAATAAGCCAGAGTTAAATGCCAGATAGGTAACCTTAACAAACCACTGCTGTAGCGTTATACCTGTGTTTGTACAGTTGTGTTTTGGAACCGCGCCGAATATGGTGTTGGCAAAGTTTACCATAGAAAGTTTTAAGTAATTGGCCCCTTTGTGAACCGTTTTGCTATCAAATGGCGTGCTTAGATTATATTTATTTACCTCTTCAGGGATCCTACATTTAAAGAAAGAAAGAAATCGCTGTCTTTATTTCTCGACATTACCCGCACCATCAGTACAGTGTGGTATTTATTTTCGTTATCTCCTTCGCAGTAACCATGACTACAGCTGCTCTCCAGATAGGAGACCAGCTGATCCTGGAAGAGGATTACGATGAGAACTATATCCCCTCTGAACAAGGTAGGCTAACAAGATTCGTTGTCAGCAGGAATAGTCTAGATGCTCGTTTGACTGTGGTTGGAGTTAGAAACTGTCTCCAGTCGAGAATGTCACTTCAGGACAGCCCGTTCCCTTAGTGGTCACTTTAGTAGAAACTACCTTGAAACTTCGCTCGCTGCCCAGTTTATGAGGTACTCTGACATGACAGATAGATCTACAATTACAGACTGCAGCCCATCTGTTGCCATGCATAGTTTGCCACCAGCTCTCTACAACGTATATCAATGGTCTGTTTCTGACCGCAGGACCACTGTTGACCAGATATTGTTTGGATGACAGACCGTTCTCAACACGGCAGTGACACTGACGTGGTGGTGTTATGGTAGTGGGTGTCACACTGGTATGAGGGTATAAAGCACAGCTGTGTTGCTGGGGTTTTTACACATGTCAGTGTCACTGCTGGGTTGAGAGTGGTCTGTCACCCAAAAACATCCGGCCAGCAGTGGTCCTGTGGTCAGAAACTGAACACCGATGAAAGACTAGGTGACTAACACACACCGTGCATGACAACAGATGGACCGTAGTCTCTCAGTGTACAGTAACGGCGTACCTACAGGACAGGTGTTTCTAAAGTGACCAGTGATTGTATATCGTTCTCAGCACGAAGTCAATCAGATGTGAGTGTACTGAATTAGATGTGTATGACACTGATGTGAGTGTACTGAATTAGATATGTATGACGCTAATGTGAGTGTACTGAATTAGATGTGTATGACACTGATGTGAGTGTACTGAATTGGATGTGTGTGACACTGTTTGGACTGGACATTGTCATGAGCCAGTCTTACACACATCCATATATTCCTATTATTGCTTCTTGTTAACATGTTTTACTTCATTTATCAAATGTTTTAAGGAAGCTTTTCTTACAATAAAGCTTCTCAGACCTGGCCGTGATGATTAAATTAGCAAAATGATAGATTGTGAAGAGGTGAAACCACAGAACTATCACTCAGACTGTATTCATTCATGGTGTCGATCAAACTGATGATCACTGTGTCAGAGCTTAATATATGTCACACCTTGATAAATGTCATATTTTGTAAATATAATGATTAAGTAAATGATGCATTCAAACACCCAAATTCTACAAGTTTATCAATGCGACTTCTAAAATTTCTGTCAGATTAGCTGCAGTACCCCATTACACAACTGGAACACTGACACTAAGGAGTGTCACGTCATCCCCTGTCTCTCTCTCTCTCTCTCTCTCTCTCTCTCTCTCTCTCTCTCTCTCTCTCACTCACTCTCTACCCCTCTCTCATCCTGTAGAAATCCATGAGTATGCCAGAGAGATTGGGATTGATCCCGATCGCGAGCCGGAGCTCCTTTGGTTGGCCAGGGAGGGTATGGTTGCCCCACTGCCTGCCGAGTGGAAGCCCTGGTAAGAGTTGTTCTTTGAACGACACACACACAAAATATACACATATACTATGTATGCACTCCATTGACATGGGGCAACAACATCGCCCTCTAGTGGGGATTGCTCAAATTTTTGAAGGTCCCTGTATACTATAAGACTAAGGTTATCTTGCTGACGACATGATTTTCTGTTTATTCTTGGTGCCCCACCTGACTTTGAGTTAAATGAGCCCCTCAGTCTCTGTGTGTTGTCTCTTTGACCCTTTTCGCTGCTCTCTCTCTCCCTTTCCTACACTCTTACGTGCTGAAGTTACCCCCTCCTCTCCCCCCTCCTCCCACAGCCAAGACGTGACGGGTGATATCTACTATTTCAACTTCTCGTCCGGGCAGTCCATATGGGAGCACCCCTGTGATGAACACTACCGCCGCCTAGTGGTCCAAGAGAGGGAGAGACACTCCAGGAGTACCCCTGCCGCTGCTGCAGGCAAAAAGGACAAAGAGAAGAAGAAGAAGAAAGACAAGAAAGAAAAGAAAGAAAAGAAGAAAGAGCAGGATGCCCTCAAAGCTCCTGGGGTGAGTTCAGAAATCTTTGTGTTTTCATAACTGCTAGAGAGGTTTTCATTATCTCTTTTAGTGGGACTGATAAATGTTCTATATTATACTTTTCCCTCGTAAGAGAGAAGCAGTTTAACAGTAGAGATTATTACAAAAGTAATCTTTTATTAAATACACATGTGATATGTGACTTTGAGCTTCTGTTGAATGTGTGTTGAGACAGAGCTGGATTTTTCAGAGTTAGGTAAAATGTGAGGTTAGAAGCTTAACAGAAAAGCTTAAATCTGAGCTCTTAAGATTTAATTAGGATGAACTTTTAATCAGTATCAGAGTCTTACACGTTGGTGTCTTGTTCGCTCCTCTCTCCTGCCAGTTAGGCTGCAGACTCAGAAAAACATAAAGATGAGAGAAAGGAAGGAGTACAGGGACTGTCCATCACCTCTCGGCCAAATCTTGCACCCCTGCGTGTGACACCAGTCCATTTCAGTCAGGCATCCAGCAGTTTAGCTTTTGTCAGGGAAGACCCAACCCAAGGGTGTTCACTCCACCCTTTTCCCCAAATGCTGCCCTCTACCTGCCTTGCCCCACCTCCTGTTCATGCTTCACTTGCTCCCATGTGTTCTGTTGGTTCTTCGGTTCTGGCTGATGTTCAAGAGATTCTGGGGCGAGCTGTTTGCACCACTGCTACATCAATGACTATGCCATCTAGTGAGCTGGCCCCCTGCCCTAGTGAGCTTAAGGAGAGAGAGAGCGCTCCCGTTGGGGCAAACCAGATAGACGCTTTGTCATGCAGTAATGTTGGGGATGTGATGGTGGAGTGTAAGCTGAACAGCACTGAGCTGGAGTCAGGACAGTTATTTAGAGGTAGCGAGCTTGGGATGGAGCAGCGAAAGGTGGAGGAAAATTACAGCCAGATAGAAAGTGAAAGTGGTCACGGATACATGGACAAGGAATGCGGAGAGACAGCCAAGGACAAAGATCCTTTAATCCTCAGACCTGTCGATCTTTCAGAGTGCCACCTATTACCCCCAAATGAGGTGGGGGACCAGAATGTTAGGGAAACATCATCTATGCACCCTATCGAGGAAGATATGGAATCTGACCCAATTAAAGTCTTACCAGATGATGCCACAGTTAAGTGTGGCGAGGCCAAGATGCCTCTGCATCTCTCCACCTGTCAGTCCACACATGTGGTCACTCTGGTATCAGAGGAGAGGGGAAAGGGGAGTGCAGCCTTGGTTGAGGAGAAGACCGAGTCGAAACGACTTTGCAGGGCTAGCTCAGCAGAACAGGTCAGGAGAACAGCCTCGGAGTGTACACCACACTGTAGATAAAGGGTTTCTTAAGTCCAGTCAGGTCGATCAGAGACCACAATGGTCAGTTAATATGGAAACCGGTGTGCCTGTGACAGACCCGGACTGGTTTCAGGGAACCCTGGCAGTCAGTGCTCATAGAGCTGAAGCAGTGCTCTAATTAAGGGATGAGAAATTGAGCTAAGTCTGTGGACAAGATAAGCTCTCAGATAAGACAGATAAATGGCCCATCAGTATTCTGTTATGAGCCTGATAAGCCTCAGAGGTCACCCACAATGGCATTGATAAATGGAGCGCATAAATCGGTCCTTCATGGTTTCATTGATTGTGGCTCTGATATGGGTTGGGTTATAATTTTCCATTTTACAGTGCCTAAAGGGACTACATTAAGATGTGTCGGTATTAACTACTCTCTCTCTCTCTCTCTAGCTCTCTCAGCCACTGAGTTCAGCCTTGGGGCCGTTGCAGGCTCCTTTGGGGTCACTGGCTCCGTTGCGTGGCTTTGCTGCAGATGCACCAATCCCAGCGCTGCGTGGCTCCCTTGGCAGCTCAGGAGGCTTGGATCCCCTGAAGACATCTTTAGGAGTAAGTGACGTGAACTGTCCATTCTTTAAGATAAAACTAATATATCATGATATTCAGGATTGAAATTGAAATGGATGTCGCGTGTGTGTGTGTGTGTGAGTTCTGCTTATCTAACCATGTTCATTTTGCAGCTGCTGTCTTGAGTTTCCATCAAGACTATTCTGCTTCACTCCATCATGCTTTCCTATATTACTACATAACTGGCTCTGATGCCCTGTCTTTGCCTGCGGCTTTTTGAAATATGAGTATAAGCTCTGCCTGGATAAAATGTGTTCTCTCTTTTTTCAGGGCCCTGGGTCCAGCATAGGATCAAGTCTTTTAGGAGGAAGAAATGAAGAACGCGTGTCTCTCTCATTGCCCGGCTTTGAAGATGAAGAGGATGACAAGGCTTCGGGCGATGAGGTATGTTCCATAGCCTAGTATATTCAACAAATGTTCCTTGTATGTTCTCTGAAAGGTTCGTCAAATGTTCATCATCACTGCTTCTCAAATATGATTTCGTGATGTATAACGGCAATAAAGATATGCTTGTTTAGATTGATATGGAGGGAGATACACAATATGTACGATGTGTTTTTAGAGCCCTCGGGGGACGACTCGACTGTTACACAACCTGCATTTAGACCTTGATGATCTGGGTAGAGGCCTGCAGTATGAGGTACAACATCTCCTTTTCACACTTGACCATTACATCTAAGAACTAGAACAAAGCCCCAGTAAACCGCAGAAAACTACCAGCTGCACAAAATGGCAATTCCCTGTTCAGCTCAATTTGGTTTTAATGCGTGTAGTGCTTTTGTACAACAGACATTGCCTCAAAGCAGGCTTTACCGGAAATAAAGCACAGTCAACCGTGGGATCAGATCATCACAGAGTGGCAACTGCAAATCACAGACAGCTTCTTCGGACATTGACTGTGTCACTGAATTTAGTCAAGGTGTAGTCTTTATTTCAAACTAAAGTGGGGTTGACTTCGGCACGGTCTAAAATGGTTTATGGAATGATATGTAGACTTTGGTGCAGTCCGAAATGGTTTAGTGAGTGGGTTTAAGACTTGGGCACAGTCTAAAGTGGTTGCGTGAGTGGGGTTTAGACTTTGGCACAGCCCTAAATGGTTAGGAGTGAGGGATTTGCTGAGCAGTCTGTGTGGTGTTTCTGTAGGAGAGTGAGGTCAGTGGCACTGCGCCACCTGAGGAGAGAACCGAACCTGAACTGCAGGATTTGGCTCTGTCAGGAGACCACAGCCCTGAACCGCCCTCTCAGGTACTCATCACGTCTTTCTCTGTCTCTCTCTCTCTCTCTCTCTCTCTTTAACTCGGTCTCCTTCTGTCTCTCTTTTCTCTTTCTCTGTTAGGCCAGCTTCTCGGTCAACCAACTCTTACTCTGATGATTCAAGAAAACCTGTGGCACCTTAGGTCCAATAGACCCTCCAATATTTCCATGTACAGCAGGGCTCCTCAAACCTGGTCCCAGAGGTCCCGAGTCCTGCTGGTTTTCGTATCACTCAACCAATGTAGCATCTGATGAGTTGAAGAGTATACTCATCTATTTCCTAAGTAAAGATTCAGCCTCTGATTATGAGGTTAAGGCAAAAACCAGCAGCACTCTTGACCTCCAGGACCAAATTTGAAAAACACTGGTGTGCAGTGTAGCTTCATACCATTCTGAATCTTACAAAAAAGTTCACATCACTGTTTTGCCGGTGGTTGACCGGTGTGAAGATGGTCTTGTGCAGCAGTGCGGAGTCAAATACGTATGAATAAACCTTTGCAGTGATGGTTTCGTTATGTAAAAATCATAGCTTGTGGCAGTTAATGTACATCTGCCTCTCTTTGTCTTGATCTCTTCCTGAGACCTTAATGGGTTTTTTTGTTAAGCTGTTATGTTGTTGGAACCTGTCCTAAGGACATGGTTGCCAGTGTGTTCTTCTGTTTGTTGTGTTATCCTCACATTGTAACTGTCACTGCTTTACAGTATGAGTATTCCTGTTTCTCTGTCTCACCCTCTTTCTTCTCAGAAAGCTCTTGTTTCTGTGTTTAATTCTGTATTATTGTTCTGTGTTTGTTGAGAATGTGGCTGTTCTGTTCTTGATGAGTTTTACCTACGGAACGTGTGAGTGTTTTGCATGTGACCTAAACCCCTTATGTCTCTGTCTGTCAACCTGTCATCCTCAAACTGTTCACTTTACCTGACCTGTCCACCTCCATAACTCCATTTCTCTCTGTCTTTGTTTTTGTATTGTTTTTCTTTTTTTTTGTTTCCTCCAAACCTTTGTTTGGGATTGTCTCTGTCTTTGCTTGAGGTCCCTCCCTCTTCTTTCCTCTCTTTGTCTCTCTCTTTCTGGTCACCATGCCTCCCTCCCCATTCCACCTTTCCAAGGATTCCCTGCGTGGGCGGCACCTTCATTCCTCTCCACCGGGCGGCAGTAGAGAGCTCAGCAGTGGTGATGTCTGCCCCCCTACTCTAGATGCCCAGCCTTGCACTGGCATGGACAAAACAGAGGACGAATTGAACGGAGAAGGAGAAAGTATCGCAGAGGAAGAGGAATATGAAGAAGATTTTCCAGAAGAAGACGGAAACGCCAGGGAAACGAGTGATGGAGAGGAGAAGGAGGACATTGATGAAGTGATAGAGCAATGTGAGGCAAGTTGTCAGGAAGCGGAAGAGGAAAACGAGAGAGCTAAGTGTAAATCAGTTGAAAGAGAAAGAGAGGCCAGTTCTAAAGAAGAGGAAAGTGAGGTAGTAGTTGTGGAATATGCAAAGTGTAAAGGAGCGAGCGCCAAAGCAGTCTCAGAGAATGAAGAAAGCAGTGGAGCTAGTGATCACACACAGGGCGAGGGAAAATTATTGAGAAGTGAGGACAATGCTGAGAAAGGTCTGGAGAATGAGGAAGATTGTAAATCACACAACGATGAGGTAGAGAGAGAACGTGTGGCAGACGAAGGAGAACAGCCCGGGAAAGACAAGGACGGTGACGAGGTTCTGGAGCAAAGTGTAGAAATCGCGGAAAGACTGAAGAAGATTGAAGAAGAAGAAGAAGAAGAGAGTGAAATTGTAGAGAGATGTATTTCAGAAGAGGTAAAAGAACGAAGTGAAGAAGACAGAGATGAGGATTTAGAGAGAAGTGTTCAGAGCTCAGGGGAACGATCAAAAGAGAAGGAAGATGAGAGTGAAGAAGTCGTGGAGATGTGCGTGGAAAATAAAGGGGGTAAATCGGAAGATGAGAGCGAAGCGGTTGAGAGATGCGTGAAAAGTTCTGAAGATGAAGCTGAAAGTAAGCACGAGGCAGATGACGGTGGCGTGGTGGAAGGTCGAGTTGAGATAAGCTCTGACACAGGCACGGTAGACGCTGAAGAACAGGCCGTGAGAAAGCAAACGAAAGACGAGATCGGGGATTCAGAGGGAAAAGAAGAGAGCGATGATGAGGAGGTTATAGAACGGTGCGTGAAAAGTTCTGATGAAAGGGAGGAAGAGAATGACGACGAGGAGAATAGACGTGTAAAAAACCCGGTTGAGGAGGACAGAACAGAGGATGGTGTTAATGAGGAAATCAAATGCGGTACAGCTCAACCCAGAGAAGAGGATAGTGATGACGAAGTGGAGGAGAGATGTGTGAAAAGCACGGAGGAAGAGGAGGAGAAGGAGCAGGAGAAAAACGAAGAAAAGGAAGATGAAAAGAGTGATGGAGCAGTGAGCAATTGTATTCAACACCAAAATGTGGAGAATGAAGAGATGAAAACAGAGGAAGTCCAAAAGCTTGCACAATCTACCTTTGAAAATGCCCAGAACAAGGGTGGCCAGAGGGATGCCAAAATGTCGGAGAGTGATGAAGAAGAGATCGAAAGATTTGGGAGCCCCAAACGGACACCGGTGAGCCTCGTCAAAGATATCACCCCTCAGACCTTAACTACAAGGAAGGGGCATTTGGGGAAGGTGCTGGTGCCCCAAAGGGACCGTCTCCCCAGCGAGGTAGGACTTCGCGATCTGAGGACGGCTTGTGTTACCCATTTCTGCACGCTTTTTTTTCCCCCCCCCGGTTCCCCTTTACCCCCTCCTGCAGTCTGTGCGTTTTAGAGACTCCAGGGGTCTGTTTCCGAACCCGTCTGAAAGCCTAATCCTGTATCCACTCCTACCATTCCGCCCGTCCTGCATCTAGTGCTTCTGCCTGGATTTTGTAATCTGGGGTCCTGGAAGCCAACATGCACCAGATGATCTAATCCATCTTTTACTCAGATTAATCAAAGGCTGAGTCTCCAATAAAAAAAATCTGTTTTTCTAAAAAAAAAAAAGGATGATGGTTACTTTTTTTTTCCCTTTTGTTTTTTAAATTTGCTGAGCATCTTTAAGAGTTGACCTCCAGGACTTCCAAGGATTTATTTGCTGTGGTCTCTGTCTATTTTGAGTGATGCTCTTTTGGATTTCAAAATGCCTTCACAGGAACTAAGGCCCTTAGGATCTGAATTCCCACTGATATACAAAATCTCGGGTTGTCCCGAGTGTTCCCAGCCTCTCCTCTTAAGCCATGCTTCAGTGTGTGTGTGTGTGTGTGTGTATCTGTGTTTGTGTCACGTGTTTGCGCAGCTTTGTAGCAGTCGTGTGAAAAGCTAGCGTCTCTGTGCGTAAACACTGCAGCGGGGGCCATAGCATGCAGGCAGGTAGAGATTCTCATTGCTTCTGTGGAGACAGCTTAATGACTGGACTTGTTTTGAGTTGGCTTGGGTGTGTTGTTGTTTTTGGTGTCTGAAACCATATCTACCGTTGTAGGAGTCAGAGGCCAGGGAGCATACAGAGAGAGCATCTTCAACCACGGAAGATCTTAAGGTAAAATATTACTTAACTAGCTACCATGTACATTAGTCTAAGATAAAGGATAAAACAAAAACAAGAAACAAGATTGGTTGTCATTTTTGTATAAAGCAAAATGAAGTGAAATGCCACGTTTAAGGTGTAATATAAATTGTGTGGGTAGTTTAAATGGTAAATGTCTTTATTAAAACGTCTGAGGTAAATAAAGAAATCTTTTTGAAATGTGTTGGTGCAGAAATTTAGAGTTGACTCTTTTGTTTTCTTTTGTTTTGAAAGAAAACATTATTTGGAATTACCCTTTGGTGCCCTCTCTTTAGCACCTGCTTCCCCAAAATACTGTGAATGTAAAATTGAGTCTGATATTACTCTAGAGAATTTTTTTATCCTTAGTTTGACAGATTTAACAAAGAGAACACATTAGTATTTGTGTTCAGAGCCCATATCCCTGACCTGACAACACAGAGCCCGTAACTCCAGCACATTCCTGAGCTGACATTACAGCCAATTACTCTAGTATTATGATGTACCAGCAGATTGAGTGCTCACATTCTGTAAGTCCATCATCATGATGTCAGAGGAGAATGTGTGGTCACAGCCCATGAGTCAGACTTTGTGATGTAACAGTAGAATGTATTAGCAGAACCCACAAGTCTAACACTGTGATATAACAGGCAAAGGTATGTTCACAGCCCATGAATCTAACATTATGATTCAACAGTACATTGTGGGGGCAAACCCATGAGTCAGACTTTGTGATGTAACAGTAGAATGTATCAGCAGAACCCACAAGTCTAACAATATGATGTAACAGTCGAGGGTATGTTCACAGCCCATAAGTCTAACATTATGATTTAACAGTAGTTTGTGTCGTCACAGCCCATAAGTCTAACATGATGATGTAACAGTAGATTGTATGTTCACAGCCCATGAGTCTAACATGATGATGTAACAGTAGATTGTATGTTCACAGCCCATGAGTCTAACATGATGATGTAACAGTAGTTTGTGTCGTCACAGCCCATAAGTCTAACATGATGATGTAACAGTAGATTGTATGTTCACAGCCCATGAGTCTAACATGATGATGTAACAGTAGATTGTATGTTCACAGCCCATAAGTCTAACATGATGATGTAACAGTAGATTGTGTGGTCACAGCCCATGAGTCTAACATGTAACAGTAGATTGTGTGGTCACAGCCCATGAGTCTAACATGATGATGTAACAGTAGATTGTATGTTCACAGCCCATGAGTCTAACATGATGATGTAACAGTAGATTGTATGTTCACAGCCCATGAGTCTAACATGATGATGTAACAGTAGTTTGTGTGGTCACAGCCCATAAGTCTAACATGATGATGTAACAGTAGATTGTATGTTCACAGCCCATGAGTCTAACATGATGATGTAACAGTAGATTGTATGTTCACAGCCCATAAGTCTAACATGATGATGTAACAGTAGATTGTGTGGTCACAGCCCATGAGTCTAACATGTAACAGTAGATTGTGTGGTCACAGCCCAGGAGTCTAACATGATGATGTAATAGTTGAATGTGTGCTCACAGCCCATGAGTCTAACATTAGGTCAAGGCCTGTTAACACAACTCTCCCTCTATGAATGTAGGCTGGTTTCCGCTCCAGGTTGTCAGAGAACATTCTTGACCTTAAGGACCTTACCACGGCTGAACATTCCCCCTTGCTGGTAGGAGCTTGCTTCATTCAGCAAAACTTTTTCCCTGAACATCATAGCATTTACCATACATTAACCATACATTTACCATTTACCATGTACTTCATTTGTCATAATGATTTCTGCAGTAACTGTTGCATGTAATTGACTGTGGTCTTTCTAAATGAGGACTACTCTTTTTCTTTCCGTAGGAGAGGAAGAGGAGCGAGGAGAAGGAGAAAGTCCTTGAGGATGAAGAGAAGGAAAGAACGAAAAGAGCAGACGCTGCAGAGAGGTAGAGCTTAACATCAGATGAACGGAGAAAAAAAACCCCATATTTTTACGAGTTTTAAAAATGGTTATTTCAGTACTTCATGAACTAGAAATCCATTACATGGTTTTATGTAAGACTGAGGAAAGCCCTGTTTGGATGGTGTAGGTTTTCAGGACAAATGTCAAGAGTAATTGGTACCAAAGGATGTCTGTAATGTTTATGACCACTTCACACGAGATGAAAGATCTCAGAGATGGGAGAGTCTACTCCATTAACGCATTGTCATCACACCAGAGAAGGTTCCATGCCTCATACACCATATGCTCTCTCCCCATCGGGAACAATGAACAAAAGACACAGGTGCTCCAAAAAAAAAAAAAAAAAAGATATCTATAAACGCAAGTTGGCCTTGAGAAGAATGTTAGGGTACATGTCCGGAATATGTCAGTAGGCTATAGCAAGGCTACCTGTGACTGGTCCTTTAAAGTATTCAATGGGTTTCATTTTCTGGCATGTTCTGATTGCACACACTCTTGAGGTAGGCCAGTCGTTATCTACTGGACGTGGGCCACAGAGAACATAAAGGCAGTGGCTTCCTTTAGTGCCTCCGTGAGACATCACAGGGAGAGCTCCTAACCTGGGGTTATGTAGTAGCTGAAAAACGTAACGTAATCTTTACAGTAAAAGTCAGTAAAAGTTATTGATGTGACAGATTCAGACAGGTCCAAAGTCAGGTCCAAACTTTGAGAATGTTTACGTTGCCCCATCTCCCCCTGTAAAACATATCCTGTCTCAACAGGGCCACAGACACATTGACATCGTTAGAGCTCCAATGTAAAGTAGAGTAAAACGATGGAAAAGAGATTGTGAGAGCATAGTTGCAGCTATGGAACCCTGGTAAATGTAGTGTTTGGCTCAGCAATGTGATGGTTACTTCCTTGTAGAATTCTGGAAGGTTCCACTGTCTTTTACCTGCTCTTAAAGCTTCTTCTGAGATGTGACACAATGTGTCTCTCCTCCATAACGTTGTTCCAGACGCCTTCGGGCTGCAGGGAAGGAGGATCCTACCTCAGTTGGGGAGAGAGCTCAGACCCAGCATGGACTGTATTGTGAGACTTCCTCGTCAATCTCATCTTCCTCACTCTCTAAGCCTGGTGGAGGCCTGCCGCTGGAGGTGGGAGGAAGCAGCCTGGCCTACCTGGGCCCCAGACCTGAGACCTCTAGAGGAAGACTGGTCCGCAGCTCTCATGCTCCTCTCAAAGATGAGGAGGACAAAGAGGAGGAGGAGAGGAGGAAAGAGGAGAAGAGAAAGGTCAAAGAGGTGGAGGAGAGGAGAGAACAGAAAGCTAGAGAAGAAGAGGAGAGGAGAAGAGAGCGAGAAGAGCAGGAAGAAGAAGAGAGGAGAAAAAGGAGGGCAGAGGAGGAGAGACGAGAGAAGGAGGAGGAGGAGAGGAGAAGACTGAGGGAGGCAGAGGAAAAAAGAAGAATGGAGGAGAAGGAGAAGGAGAGAGAGGAAGAAGCTAAGAAAAGAGAAGAAGAGCGAGAGAGGCAGTTACTTGAAGACAAAGAACAAGAGAGACAGAGAAAACTGCGCCTCCTCAGAGAGGAGGAGAACACAAAGGAAGAACAGAGGAAGAAGAGGAGAGAAGAAGAAAGAGAGAGGGAAGAGGAGGAGATTGAAAAACAGATTGAGAAGGAGAGGAATCAAGCTCTTCAAGAGAGACAGAGGAGACTGCGTCTCCTCAGAGAGGAGCTAAAGAGAGAGGAGCAGGAGGAGGAGCGGAGGATGAGAGAGGAGAAGGAGGAGAAGATCAGGTATGGAGAGAGACCAGTGTGTCTGTAGCCACAGTGTATGAATTACACATAAGACTGTGTGTATCTTTCTATAAACTACACTAAACAAATAAACTACACTAAACAAATAAACTACACTAAACTCACAGCAGTCATGTTATATCAACTACAGAGACTGTACGGTATGTGCGTGTGTGTGACATAGGGAGTTGAAGCAGCGCCTGCAGAGAGAGAGGAGAGAAGAGGAGGACAGGCTGACTGAGGAGACCCATAGGAGACTGCAGGAGCTGAGGGAGAGAGCACTGAGAGAGAGGGAGAGCCAGCAACGTGCTATCAGGTTCCTGCTACCTGCACACACACACACTCACACGCACACACATGCAAGCACACACACACACATATGCACGCACTCACTCACACACGTGCAGAAAAGCCTCAGCTCTGTAAGCTTCCATCTGCACATAGACAAACGCCAACACATACCGAGGTCAGCCCACATGTACACGCACACACACAAACAAATGTATTTCTAGTGTTGGAGTGTACTATAAACTAAAGAAAGTACCTCTTTTGACATTGGTTGTGTGTGTGTGTATGTGTGTGTGCGCGCGCGTCTGTGTCTGTGTGTGTGTCTGTGTGTGTGCATGCGTGTCTGTGTGCATATGTGTTTACATGGGTGTATATGGGTGTATGTATATGTGTGTGTGTGTGTACGTATGGATGTATGTACATGGTTGTTTGTATGGGTGTATGTACATGGGTGTATGTATGGGTGTATGTATGGGTGTATGTATATGTGTGTGTGTGTGTGTGTGTGTGTACGCGTGTGTGTATTCTGTGAGCACAGAGAAGAGGGAGAGGTCAGGTTGAGAGCACTGCGCTCTGAGTTGGAGGCGGAGCGTGCTGCAGAGCGTGAGCGAATGGAGGCTCAGTGGAGGCGGGAGCTGGAGAGACTGAGGGCAGAATCAGAGGAGGAGCTTAGGGCAGAGAGGAGACGGCTTCAGGAGAGGAAGGAGGAGCAACTATCTTCATTGAAGCAGGAGGTTAGAGGACTGTGTTGTTGTTTTTGTGTGTGTGTGTGTGTGTGCATGTGTCTGTGTGCGTGCATGCGTGTCTGTGTGCGTGTATGTATGTGTGTGTGTGTGTGTGTGTGTGTGTAAGTGTGTGTAATGACTGCTTGGTTTGTCTTTCAGGCAAAAGTCAGTGAAAGACAGAGGGACTTGAGAAGTCCTCGTTCAGAACAACAGCTAATGGAGTACCAGAGAGAGGTAACAACCACACTCCACGTTCACATTCACAGAACACACACACACACACACACACACACAGAGCCCCACTCGCGTTTATACGACACACACGCGCACACACACACACAGAGCCCCACTCGCGTTTATACGACACACACACACACAGAGCACCACTCACATTCACATAACACACACACACACACAGAGCCCCTCTCGCGTTTATACGACACACACACACAGAGCACCACTCACATTCACATAACACACACACACACACATACACAGAGCCCCACTCGCATTTATACCACACACACACACACACACAAAGAGCCCCACTCGCGTTTATACGACACACACACACACAGAGCACCACTCACATCTACATAACACACACACACACACACACACAGAGCCCCTCTCGCGTTTATACGACACACACACACACAGAGCACCACTCACATTCACATAACACACACACACACACACATACACAGAGCCCCACTCGCATTTATATGACACACACACACAGAGCCCCACTCGCGTTTATACGGCACACACACACACACACACACACACACACAGAGCCCCACTCGCGTTTATAAGACACACACACACACAGAGCACCACTCACATTCACATAACACACACGCAGACACATAACACACTATGCAGCAACACAAAGCGCATATATTTATATAACTCATGTTGTTGTGCCTGTGTCTGTGCCTGTGTGCGTGTAATGTCTGTACATGTGTAATGGGTTTGTTTGTGTGTGTGTGTGTGTGTGTGTGTAATATGTGTGTGTGTGTGTGCATGTGTGTGTGTAATTTGTGTGTGTGTGTGTGTGTGTGTTTGTGTGTATGTGTGTGTATGTGTAATGCATGTCTGTGTTTAATGTGTGTGTGTGTGTGTAATGTGTATATGTATATGTGTATGTGTAATATGTGTAATATGTGTAATGTGTGTGTGTGTGTGTGTGTGTGTGTGTGTGTGTAATACGTGTGTGTGTGTATGTGTGTGTGTAATTTGTGTGTGTGTGTGTGTTTGTGTGTATGTGTGTGTATGTGTAATGCATGTCTGTGTTTAATGTGTGTGTGTGTGTGTAATGTGTATATGTATATGTGTGTGTGTGTGTGTGTGTGTGTGGACAGTTGACTGACCTTCTACAGGAGGTGAGGGAGGATGTGCAGCGGGAGCACAGGAGGAAACTGGAGCAGCTTAAAGAAGACCACCGTCAAGAATTACACACACTCCGAGAGAAACACCTGGAGGAGGTAACACACACTCTCTACTGTGCCCCCCCCCCGCCCCCCATCGCTCTCTCTCTCTATCACACACACTCACACACATCACATATACGTTCACACATATACACAGTCACATAAACAGGTATCACACACACATACACCAGTTGCTGAGACCAACCCAGACCTCAGGTTTTATGAGGTTTACAGAAGGCAGTGCACTCCATGTAACTGTCCAGTGATGCTCTAATCATTTGCCCCTGTTTTGGCGCATCTGATTCTAATTTCAAGAGTTTAGTTACTGTTTTTGCACAGTTGTTGAATTGAGGATTAAATATCTTTTTGTTAAATGTTAACAAAATGTTAAAAAGTGTATTTGTGTGTGTGTATGTGTATGTGTATGTGTACGTGTGTGTGTGTGTGTGTGTGTGTGTGTGTGTGTGTGTAGGAGAGCAGACAGAGAGAACAGTTGCTGAGATCCTTACAGGAGGAGAGAGACAGACTCTTAGCTTCTCACTCTGCTCAGCTGGAGCAGCTCCGTTCTCAACTCGACATCCAGCTACAGAGCATCCGCAACACACACTCACAGAAGGTTAGTCTAACACACACACACACACACACACACAAACACACACTCACAGAAGGTTAGTCTAACACACACACACACACAAACACACACACACACACACAAACACACACACACACACGCATTACACACACACACACGCACGCACACACAAACACACACTCACAGAAGATAAGTCTAACGCACACACCCACACACACAAACACACACTCACAGAAGGTAAGTATAACGTACACACACACACACACACACAAACAAACACACACACAAACACACACACACACAAACACACACTCGCAGAAGGTAAGTCTAACACACACACAAACACATTACACACACACACACGCACACACACACACACAAACACACACTCACAGAAGGTAAGTCTAACACACAAACGCACACACACACACACACACACACATTACACACACACTCACAGAAGGTTAGTCTAACACACACATGCACGCACGCACACCCACACACAAACACACACGGTTAGTCTGACTCTCACACGTGTGTGTGTGTGTGTGTGTGTGTGTGTAGGAGGTGGAGCTACAGGAGAAGGCGGAGCAGATACAGATGAAAGCTAAAGAACTGAAAACTCAGGAAACTCTGTTACAAACTCAGGTACTAAACCACTCTATCATTACACACAGCATGTGTGTATGTGTGTGTGTGCGTGTGTGTGTGTGTGTGTGTGTGTGTGTGTGTATGTTTGGTTTCACACATATCTGTGTTTGCTTTCAGGCAGCAGAACTGAGGAAGAGGAGAGAGCAGCTGATGGATGAGGAAGATGAAGTACAGAGAGGAATGGAGGTGTGTGTGTGTGTGTGTGTGTGTGGAAGTCAGAGAGAGGAAAAAACTTTTTATTGTCCCCTGTCGTTTGCAAATTCTTTTCAAAATGTGCATGACAACTAGAATTTTGATCTGGTGGATTTGACTGTGTCTGTGTGTGTGTGTGTGTGTGTGTGTGTGTGTGTCTGTCTGTGTCTGTGTGTCTGTCTGTGTGTGTGTCCAGGCTCTTCCTCGTGTTCTGAGAGAGAGAGATGGACTGCGTGCAGAGCTGGAAAGGATGAGAGAAGAAAGAGACAGACTGAAGGAGGAGGTGGAGAGACTGAGAGAGGAGAACGGGAGGATAAGGAAGGAGAGAGAAAAGCTGGAAAGCAAAATTACGTCGCTGCAGGAGCGATATGATAAACTGAGTCTTCAGATGAGGTACGGCACCGGGGGGGCCGGGGGGGGTCCCTCTTTGCTTTGCACCACACAGCATTTTCACGCTTTGTCCCGCATCCCGCATGTTGAGATAACGTCCTGCATTCTCATTGGTCATGTGGTTTTTAATTGTCAGAAATGAAAACACATGGATGCGTTCTTTTACCCGCCCGGCTATTTAATAACGCTATGTCAAAAGCAACAACCTGCCTTATACGAATCCAACATAGCCCAGCATTTCTAAAAGCCTGGCTTTCGTCCAATGGCTGAGAAGAGAGCAGTGAAGGCGGTCATCGAGAGGCTGTGACGGCCGTCAATCAAACTGTGCAGACGTGGGTCCGGTGAACTCCTCTGCTACGTCACAAAAACCAAACTTAGACAAACTTTGTAGATATGAAGGTAAAAGCTTCCAGGCAACATCATGACCACAAAGAGAGGAAACTGTCCTTTTAGTGAAGAATGGGCCGTGACATATTCCTGCATGTCCTTACTGAACTTTTTCCCGTTAAGGAATAATAACATTATATTAGCCCACTCAGCTCCACATCTAATGCTTCTGAGCGTTAGCATATGATTACTCTTACCTTACGAATGACTTAGGTTCACTGACAGCTTAAGAATCAGCCGCAGGTTAATGGGCCAGTGGTTATGTAAAAGCCCTAGTAATGTTATGACTGTATGGTGAATGTCGATTCCATATGCACATTTATTATTTCACGTTGTGCAGGTTGCTTTCATTTTCTTTTATTCTGTATGGTTGTGTACGAGGGAGGGGATGTTGATGGGATAACTGGTGTACTGTGGAATGGACCAGAGGTCAAAGTACAGCTGTTTATGAGCTGAGAGGCAGAGTAAAAATGTCTCTTCTTCAGTTCGATAGATAGTATATAGATATATTATAGGTATATTATAAATGTTAGGTTATCTCTCAGCGTTGGTAACATGTCCCACATTGTCCCACACAAACCTACTACATGTCCCACATCTGGTCTGTTTGCATCTGGTCACCCTGTACGGTACACTTACACACACACACA
>NC_044500.1:4520046-4527546 GCF_902362185.1 Chanos chanos | reverse complement strand
TGAGTAAATTGATTTTTTTTGTAAAGCAGTATTTTATGAGAGCTTTTAATAAATGTACAGGATCGTTTCTTTAAAACAGAACTCTTGCTTGTCTCACAGATCAGATGGAGGTTGCCTTTAAAGTTAAGGTAAATGAAACAGGACTGACATGAAGACAGGCTTTTGGGGGGGGGGGGGGGGGGGGGCACTTTACACATATACTGTATAATTGTTTGAACCGTTTACGAATGTCTTTGTCAGAGTCAGACGGATATGGGAAGCATATGAATTTGTGTGTCTGAATGATTAGTCATCCTCCAATACTCCTCAGTAGTTCCTCACCATGTGAACAGTCTGGGTTCTTACCAGTCAGTCCTGTTAGAGCTGTAGGTACTTCAGCACAAAAGGACACAAAGTTCCCTCACTGGTCATTTCATTAGAGACATCAGTCCTGTAGGTCCATATGTTACCATGCACAGTGTGTGTTAGTCTAGCCATTCCTCAGTGTTCAGTTTCTGACCACAGGACCACTGTTACTGACAGACCACTCTCAACCCAGCAGTGACACTGACATGTGTGAAAACCCCAGCAAAACTGATGTGTCTCATACACTCATGTGACACCCACTACCATAACACCACCATCATACACTCATACCAGTGTGACACCCACTACCATAACACCACCATCATACACTCATACCAGTGTGACACCCACTACCACAACACCACCATCATACACTCATACCAGTGTGACACCCACTACCATAACATCACCATCATACACTCATACCAGTGTGACACCCACTACCATAACACCACCATCATACACTCATACCAGTGTGACACCCACTACCATAACACCACCATCATACACTCATACCAGTGTGACACCCACTACCATAACACCACCATCATACACTCATACCAGTGTGACACCCACTATCATAACACCACCATCATACACTCATACCAGTGTGACACCCACTACCATAACACCACCATCATACACTCATACCAGTGTGACCCCCACTACCATAACACCACCATCATACACTCATACCAGTGTGACACCCACTACCATAACACCACCATCATACACTCATACCAGTGTGACACCCACTATCATAACATCACCATCATACACTCATACCAGTGTGACACCCACTACCACAACACCACCATCATACACTCATACCAGTGTGACACCCACTACCATAACACCACCATCATACACTCATACCAGTGTGACACCCACTACCATAACACCACCATCATACACTCATACCAGTGTGACACCCACTATCATAACATCACCATCATACACTCATACCAGTGTGACACCCACTACCATAACACCACCATCATACACTCATACCAGTGTGACACCCACTACCATAACACCACCATCATACACTCATACCAGTGTGACACCCACTATCATAACATCACCATCATACACTCATACCAGTGTGACACCCACTACCATAACACCACCATCATACACTCATACCAGTGTGACACCCACTACCATAACATCACCATCATACACTCATACCAGTGTGACACCCACTACCATAACACCACCATCATACACTCATACCAGTGTGACACCCACTACCATAACACCACCATCATACACTCATACCAGTGTGACACCCACTACCATAACACCACCACATCAGTGTCACTGCCCTGTTGAGAATGGTCTATGACCCAAATACAGGGTTCATACACATTTTTACCAACAAATGTCCATGACTTTTCCATGCCTTTTCGGCAAAGTTTCATGACCCTATACATTATCTGAAACGTCTGTGTGTACATAAAAAAAATAAAGATAAAAATCTATGTAAAAATTGACCGCAGCATATTTGAACTAAAATTAATGACAAGCTATGCGGTTTGAAGCCAGACATGATTAAATCGCCATTTTCCTAGCACTGCGCAATTTACATTTCGTTAAGCACAAGCTGCAACTCAGATCAGAGAGTGACGTTACACCACGCAGAGAACAAAGTCACCTGACTGATCTACCCGAATATTAAAGTATTGTTTAACCAACATGGATTTTTCTCTGTCAATCTTAACTGTACCATAGACTTTATGGCGTTATTTCGCTGTCTGTATTATGAGAGCGCACACAGAATATAGACGAGCGCAGAGACAGGAATCGAGCATTTAAAAAAAATAACTTTGTACTGAAAATTCGAAGCTTCGTTCATTGAATTGGCATTCGATTGGCATTCTATGATTAGCATGGGTGCTCGGTTGCAATTTTAAGGTCATTGCTACTGTAATACAAGAAATTTAGATGTCAGAGTTGCCTACTTGTATTATCAATTAACATATTTTGCCAGTAAACACATTTACACTTTTTGGATTTCAGTAACGGAAGCCTCCTGTTGCTCTCCATCAAGGCGTCATAAATTCGTGCATAAGCTAGGAATAACGTGTGTTCGTGTTTCTCAGCCGCGGACCTCCAAAAAAGTTAAAAAAAAAAAAAAAAAAACCTGGTTTGGACGCATTTTGAGCTCACTGATCTTTAAAAAAAAAAAAAAAGCGGGTTGCCAGACATGCAAGATAAAGCCCGTGCACCATCATTCAATAACAAATCTGGGAAACCATCTGAAAAGTGTTTATTTTTTATTTCTGAATTCGTAAAATGGCTATCTTAGTAAATTAAGGTCTACAATATCGTTAGTTACACCTAAGTTTAGTTTGGCCTACTGCGCAGATAATCACTGTATTATTTCTGAATAAAGGTGCATCGTCAGCTGTGGAAGGAATACCAACGGTCAACGCCAAAAAGACGGCAAACTCTGGATAAAATTATGTAAATAATGTCTATTAAAGAGTGTCAAACTTGCAGTTTCCTATATTCATCATCTCTTTTTTCATATTATTGAGTAGAAAGCAGGGTATTCCGAAACACTGACGTCACGTCACAGACATTCGACGCTTCGCTCGAAAGAAGTTGGCTAGAATTCGACTGGCAGAAAGCGGCATTCGATACAGTCCTACTGGACCACATATACTCTATGAAACAGGTATCTGTGAAGCAAATTTCCATGACTTTTCCAAAACCTTCCGGGTTTATTTATTTTGCCAAAACTTCTCCAGGTCTGGAAATTGCTATTTTCAAATTCCATGATTTTTCCGTGTTTTTCAGGACCGTACAAGCCCTGCAAATAATATCTGGTCCACAGTGGTCCTCTGGTCTGAAACAGACCAGTAATAAACAGGGTAAACAGTGACTGACAAACTGTGCATGGCAGCAGACGGTTTATAGTCTGTAACTGTAGATCTATATAGTCTATAAGGTGGTTGTACCTCATAAAGTGACCAGCTTCATAAAGATTTGACCCTGTCATGCTGTCTTTGTACTCTCAAACACCAGCCAGACCAGGGAATACTGTGGACTTGGCTCAGTATGGCAGAAAGGTTGGTTACTGTTCTTCTTTGTTACTTGTTTTAAAACTTGAAAACCATGAGTAGGAACCCAAGTTTTGACTAACACAGTGTAATGTAACATGGTCAACAAAAACACACCTGGTCATCCTGGTGTGCTAAAAACATACCCAGGCCACTCACACAACAAAACAAACCACATTTACAGATTACAAACATAAACAAAACACATTTACAGATTACAAACAAACAAAACACATTTACAGATTACAAGCATAAACAAAACACATTTACAGATTACAAACATAAAACAAAACACATTTACAGATTACAAACATAAAAATGCTTTATTCACGCACTGTTCAGCACGTTGACGTGAAACTTTTTTTTTTTGTAGATTTTTAATTCAGTGCAACTTTATCATTCTGGGCCTCAGTCAGCAGTAGAAATACAATCACATGTGGCTGAGTTTAGTTTGTGCTGTAGAACAGAGCAGAGCTCAGCCAATACAGGACTTAAGTCAAAACATCAAAGGCCATTTACTTAACAAACGTCAAGTTCTCCCTCACACACACACACACACACAGACACATTGAAACAGAGAGGGAATTTATTTTTTAAAAAATGCATCGAGAGTTGCGGGGTGGGTATTTTTATTTTATCGATTTGTAAGCGCCAAACCGTCACCAGCCAAACCGTGACCAACATCGACAGAAATCATATATCATGGAAGGAAGAGAGGAACTTCAACAGGTGCAAGTGAACCAGGCAAGTTTTGATTGGCATGCAGAGTGTCCTCTCACTGTGCAGCTTTAGAGGAGGGGACTGTGCCCCTTCCCTGTTTCTGATTGGCTGGAAAGCATCACGTCAGTAACAATGTCACAGCTTTAAAACACAATGATTTTATTTCTCTGAACAGAGTCTAGATCGTCATCCATGGTGAGTAAGACCTGAGAGAAGGAGAAAATCAGAGACATGAGGTGTTAATGGAACTAAGAACACAGGGAACATTCCATTACTCACTTATATTCACCTTATACAAACCTCACATCTACTCAGTGCAAAAGTGACTTGGACAGAGAGATTAGACTGAGGAGTCCACTGGAAAACACTACGTGCTTTGAGAGGAGAGCTACAGTCTGGCTCTGTTTAGTTTAGGAGAATGAGGAGGTTTGTTTAGGGATGAAATTGTGTGTTACTGTTGAAAACAGGGTGGAGTCAGGACTTGGGTCTTGTTTGTGGGTTGTTGTTGTTTGTTGTTGTTGTTGTTGTTGTGTACTCACTAAGAAAGAGCCGAACATGGCGATGGAGGAGAGGAAATGCCAGATGTCGTGGTCGTCGAAGAAAGAGAGAAGGATGCATTCTCGATTGTGCTCCCGAGACTCCGCCGGAGTTTTCTACACAAAACACAAAACCATGCAGCCTGTGTGAGTGTACAGCATTATATTACATCTTCTGGCTACACAAAACACAAAACCATGCAGCCTGTGTGAGTGTACCGGATTATATTACATCTTCTGACTACACAAAACACAAAACCATGCAGCCTGTGTGAGCGTACAGGATTATATTACATCTTCTGACTACACAAAACACAAAACCATGCAGCCTGTGTGAGTGTACGGGATTATATTACATCTTCTGGGGGGTATTCCAGAAAGCGGGTTTAATGATCAAGTGGTAAACCTCCTAATAGAGGAGCCCTATAGCTTTGTTTTGCCAGGGGAATGAAGCCATAGGGCTCATCTATTAGGAGGTTTACTACTTGTTCTGAGCTAACTAACTCTGAGCTTTCACTAAACCTGCTTTCTGGAATAACCCCCCTGAAGATAAAAGACAGGCCAGATCAAGAGCTGGTGATAGTGTGGATGTGTCCATTTGAGAGATTTCTGAATGTGAGTTTATGTCAGCGTTTAGTGTGTGTACATAATGCTTTTGTGTGAAGGCTGTTGTCAGCAAGTGTGAGTGTGTTAAGTTTCCGCACACGCACACACTGTGAACAGTGAGCAGTAAATTTGTCCTCTGCATTTAACCCATCAGTAGTGAACACACACACCAGATGGAGGAGCAGTGGGCAGCATTCCTTGCGCCCAGGGAGCATTGGGGTTAAGTGCCTTGCTCAAGGGCACACAGCCGTGGATGTTGGGCCTGGGAATCGAACCGGCTGCCCATTTTTAAAATTTATTATTATTTTTTTTTTTTGTTAAGGTGAGTGAGTGAGTGAGTGTGAGAGTGAGAGTGAGAGTGTGTGTGTGTATACACACACTGACCTTCCAGTTGCTGAGACCCTGGAAGAAGAAGAAGAGAGCAAAGCCCCAGATGACAGCAGTGAAGAGAATACACACCAGAGCCAGACACTTGATCCTCTCGCCGCTTCGCAGCTACACACACACGCACACACACACACACACAGAAGATATCAACACACACATGCACAGTCTTTCACAGTTACCCGTCACAGGTACCATGTTCTTATTGGAGCAACTGAAATACTTCAAAGCCTGGTTTAAAAAGAGCATTTCACACAGAGGTATATATGCAACAAGACTACGTAATAACAAAAACACCCTCAGCCAATCAGAGACCATGATTCAGTCACACAGGAGCTCTAAACAAAACAACAGTAACACTAAAAACCTAAGGTCTGTCTACACGGCTTTGACCATTCAGTACAGAAACATCCTGTCGAAAACTCTTCAATAAAAGTCAAAGTACACAGAGAATGAAACAATAAAGGGGTAAATGGTATTGTGATGTGTTTTTGCTGGTTTACCTTCATGATGATGTAGAAGGCGAAATAGAGCAGGAGATTACAGATGGCGATGACCAGGAGGTAGGAGGCAAAATTGTTTGGCTTCTTAATGAGTCCATACGCGGCCCTGAACACACACACAGAGGTCACGAACCGCACAAATAACTTCAAAGAGTCAACAGACAGACTAAACTAACACGTGAATGCAGCTAAGCTGGGACAGACTCAACACGGTCTACAATCAAACTGTTATGCAGAGGACCAAGAGAGACACAAAACCACACATGCACATACGAGCAGTTTTCACCCAGTAGCCAGAGCCAGTGTCTCCTCTGTATTCAACCCTCTTCAACCCACCACTGCATTTCTCTGAACACAGGTCAGTGAGTTTTGGGGTTGTGAAGGAAATGAGTGGATAGATAAACTCAGCGGATGGGCACTAGACAGATGATGCTCTTAGGGAGCAGGGACTTGTGTGTACAGAACACGACTGTAGCCCTGTCCTGGGAACAGCCCAGGCTGATGGACACTAAGACTGTAGTGGATCAGTGCAGCTTTAACACTGATGAGACATAAGGTACAGAGTCACTTCAGCATCAGTCTGAGACAGAGTGATCCCAGAAAGAGAGACAGAGAGAGAGAGTGTGTGTGTGTGTGTGCGTGTGTGTGTGTGAGAGAGAGAGAGCGAGAATAACGGAACACTTACAGGGACCAGTTGACAATATTGCCAATCACCAGCAGAACCATCCGATCCTTCCAGAGAAACACAGGCATGTTAATCACACAGCAACAGCTTAGAGTGTGTGTGTGTGTGTGTGTGACAAAGACAGGGCAAGAGGGTTTACTCACTATGTACATGGGTCCACTACACTGGCGAATACAATCAGTGTAAATTACATACAGCATCCTGCGCAAGCTTCCAGAGTCTGAAACACACACACACACACACACACACACACACAGACACACACACACACACACACACACACACACACACACACACATACACACACACACACACACACACACACATACACACACACACACACACACACACACATACACACACACACACACACACACATACACACACACACACACACACACAACATTAACAGACAGTGACTATAGCAGAACTTTCTCAGTCTGAAACCAGGAGATCCAACAAAACATTGATTATAAACACTGAAAATGCATGTGAGTGTTTGAAGCAAATACAATAGACAAAGACTGTCTGTGTGTGTGTGTGTGTGTGTGTGTGTGTGAGTCTTACCCAGACTCCAGCAGCCCATATAGTAAAGCTGAATGCTGAGCAGCATAGTGGCCAGAATATGAATGACAGAGAAGACAATCCAGAAC